>NC_048575.1:51828872-51893872 GCF_013265735.2 Oncorhynchus mykiss
GGTGATGAGTTCCATTGGATTTGATCTTAGTAGTTTAGTCTATTCATGTCATTAGGGCCAGCCAGCCTGTGAGATTTCTAAGGCGTCTCATTGGAGTGAATTCTAGAGTCCCTCTTTGAAACAATTTCTCAGTCTCCTACTCTTGGTGCTGTTGTGCAGGAGAGCATATGATAACTGTACTGTCTCGTGCAGAAAATGGTATAGTATATTATTCTTTTAATATGCTATTTAAAAAGTTCCTTTTCAACATCCTGACATCAGTTGTATAACAGGAGACATATTTTGACATCAGCAACAAGATAATTGTGATATCTCATTATATTTGATCAAATAGATAGGCAATGAAATTCACTTGACTGAAGTGTTGAACTTTTGACTTTACTAATCCACTTCAGCATTTGAATTACCACTCAATATTATGGCTGTGTGGTTGTTTTGCATGGAGTGGTTCATAGAAAAATGTAAAATTTCTCTCCATCTTGTTTGTCTTTTTGCTCTCAGACCCAGTTCCCGTTCTTGAGGCCACACACACCCTGGAGGAGAGGCTGCAGCAGCTGCAGAGTTCAGCCCCAAACAGCGAGGCCCTGGTCAGGGAGATCAGCGGGCACTGGAAGAGACACCTGGAGTGCCTTGACAAGCCAGGTCAGACCAGAGGCACAGCCTGGTCTCATAGACTAGACGTAACATAGTAAATGTAAATCCGGGACCCTCAAATTAGTATGATATGTTATGTTTGGTATGGTTACATAAGACAGATGTTTACTTAAGCCCAAAACTAAAGTAGGGTGGTTAGTCGGGGTGGATGGGTGCGCATATAAAGCAAACGTCAAGCAACCCAATGATTGCGAGTTCAAATCTCATCACGGACAATTTAGCATTTAGCTAATTAGCAACTTTTCAACTATACTGAAAAAATATATAAATGCAACATGCAACAATTTCAATGATGTGGAGGTCCTGGGCTGGCGTGATTACACGTCGTGGTCTGCGGTTGTGAGGCTGGTTGGACGTACTGCCAAAATGATCTAAAATTACTTTGGAGGCAGCTTATGGTAGAGAAATGAACATGACATTTTCTGACAACTGCTCTGGTGGACATTCCTGCAGTCAGCATGCCAAATTGCTCGCTCCCTCCAAACGTGAAACATCCGTGGCATTGTGTTGTGTGACAAAACTGCGCATTTTAGAGTGGCCTTTTATTTTCCCCAGCACAAGGTGCACCTGTGTAATGATCATGCTGTTTAATCAGTTTCTTGATATGCCACACCTGTCAGGTGGAGAAATGCTCGCTAACAGGGATGTAAACAAAGTTGTGCACAACATTTGAGAGAAAGAAACTTTTTGTGCGTATGGAAAATATCTATGAAATTTTATTTCAGCTCATGAAACATGGGACCAACACTTTGCATATTGTGTTTATATTTTTGTTCAGTATACCTTCTACTTTTTAGCTACTTTGCAACTACTTAGCATGTTAACTAACCCTTACCCTTAACCTAACCCTTTTAGCTAACCCTTGCCCTAACTCTGTAACATAACTTCTAACCTTCACCCTAATCTCTAGCCTAGATAACGTTAGACAGCTAGCAAACGTTAGCCACCTATCCATCTAGCTAGAATTCTTTACATGTTGCACGTTTTGCCAATTCGTAACATATAATATGAATTGTAATTCTTAACATATCATATTTAATGGGTGATGGATATCCACAAATTAATACATACCATATGAAAGGTAACATATCATACTAAATGGAGTGTCGTGGTTTACGTACAAAATAATAAGAAACACTCTGAGACCAGGTTGCAGCCACAGCCTTGACCCAGGCCTAGCTCACTGCTGCTCGATTGTTCAAAATTTCAATTTCAGAGGAAAAAAATTGAATAAACTATTTTTGTTCTACAAACAATCCACTTTTATCCACACACGGATGTCTCTGTTCCATGTAGTCTCTGTGGCCTCTCACCTCAGATGATCACAGCACTCATCTGTACTCTGCTCCCTATCCACAGGAGACACAGAGGAGGACCCAGCAGCAGCAGAGTCAGGACCTGGGGAGGCATCGAGCTGGACAGCTGGTGTGATGACTCCAAACAGCAAACAGGCCCTCAGAGTCACAGGCTCACCTCAGCAGAACCACCAGGGCCAGAACCAGACAGAAGGGTTAGAAACACAGGCCTGGTCCTTGCCTCCCTCACAACCTTGTGAACATGATATGATGTGTACATGATAAAAGCAAAAAAGAGGACAGCCCCCAGCCCGTCAGTCATACTGCACAATGACAGTAGACCTGGATGTAATCACATTTAAACCTCAATCTAATGAGTGGAAACAGAATGTAATACAGTATGTGTGCTGTATGCCTGAGAGTATGTAAGCATGGTCCTCTTTGACATTGCATCTCTCTTCTCATAGGGAAGCCGAAGACACAGATGCCACTCTGGCCGACAGACTGGGTGAGGCCGAGGAGAGGATCAAAGTGCTGCATTCATGTGAGTGTTTTGTCCGGTGGTCCTTTCTGGACACAGTGAGGTGAAAGGTCATCATGACTAATCCTGTTCCTTTATCTCTCTAGCTCTGAGCACAGCCCAGACAGATCTTCTGGACCTGCGGTGTAAATATGACCAGGAGAAGGCCAACAAGTAAGAGCCTGCTTCTATCTCCACTGTCTCTCAACTCCTCTGTTCATGTAACCCACTCAGCATATGTCCATACTGTGGTCTCACTGCTTGTTCTCTAACATGTTCCCTAACCCTCATTTACTCTACTCATGATCTCTCCATCTATACTAATGCAGGTCCCTACTGCAGGCCCCTAATGCAGGTCCCTACTGGAGGTCCCTAGTCAGGTCCCTACCCAGGTCCCTACTGCAGGTCCCTAGTCAGGTCCCTACTCAGGTCCCTACTGCAGGTCCCTAGTCAGGTCCCTACTGCAGGTCCCTACTGCAGGTCCCTAGTCAGGTCCCTACTGCAGGTCCCTACTGCAGGGCCCTACTGCAGGTCCCTAATGCAGGTGCCTAATGCAGGTCCTTACTCAGGTCCCTATTGCAGGTCCCTAATGCAGGTCCCTAATACATGTCCCCACTGCAGGTCCCTAGTCAGGTCCCCACTGCAGGTCCCTAGTCAGGTCCCTAGTCATGTCCCCACTGCAGGTCCCTACTTAGGTCCCTAATGCAGGTCCCTAATGCAGGTCCCTACTGCAGGTCCCTAATGCAGGTCCCTAATGGAGGTCCCTAATGGAGGTCCCTAATGCAGGTCCCTAATGCATGTCCCCACTGCAGGTCCCTAATGCATGTCCCCACTGCAGGTCCCTAATGCATGTCCCCACTGCAGGTCCCTAATGCATGTCCCCACTGCAGGTCCCTACTGCAGGTCCCTAATGCAGGTCCCTAATGCAGGTCCCTAATGGAGGTCCCTAATGCAGGTCCCTAATGCATGTCCCCACTGCAGGTCCCTAATGCATGTCCCCACTGCAGGTCCCTAATGCATGTCCCCACTGCAGGTCCCTAATGCATGTCCCCACTGCAGGTCCCTACTGCAGGTCCCTAATGCAGGTCCCTAATGCAGGTCCCTAATGGAGGTCCCTAATGCAGGTCCCTAATGCATGTCCCCACTGCAGGTCCCTAATGCATGTCCCCACTGCAGGTCCCTGCTGCAGGTCCCCACTGCAGGTCCCTACTGCAGGTCCCTACTCAGCCCCACCCATGCATACACCACTATGCTCAGCCTTCTCTCTTTAGCCATGCTTGCTCTACCCTAATTCACACATGGTCACTCTCCACTGTAATGTACCCATGTCCAGTCTGAACCTTCAGAATGCTATTGTAAAAACAGACCTGGGCTGCAACGGAAATTACACCCTATTCCCTATATAGTTCACTAATTTTGACCAGAGCCCTATGCGTGTAGTGCACTATATAGGGAATAGGGTGCCATTTCGGATGTTACTGGGGTGTGACTCACCGACTAATGCAGGTGGATGGATGGGAGAGCTCTGTGTTGGCCTCCTCTGTCTGACAGCCAGGGCCTTGCCTTGCCAGGCCTCAAGAAGAATGGCTTCATTTAAAGATTGCTTCAGAAAACACTCTACCTTGTCCTGGATCTGTGAGCGCTATGTATCCAGCTCAACGGTTGAAATGAATGTGAAGTTGTATGAAGGATGTCGATAGACATTCAAAGTAAACACTCCTTTGTTTGGGTAGTGCTGCGGACGGAGCACAGTGAGCCGGTGCTAATGGATTTTCTCCCAGGCTTAATCCATGGTGCAATTGAACTGTAGTTTCCAGACCCACCGCCATCCATTCTGCTGGATTTGAAGAATTTTCCGTTCGACTCCCCTTTCATGTTCAGCAGCTGTTCACAGTGACGGCTCGTTAGCTCTCTGTGAGGGGAGAGAGGAAGGATGGTTGTGCGTTGGTGTTAGGGCCACTGGGCCAGTGCTTTGTTTGTGAATGGCTTGGCTTGTAGTTAGTGAATAGGTGATGAGGAATACATCCTATATGGGTTGTCCGATGAGTGGGTGTTGTCCTCAGCTGCCTGTGATAGGCTAATAGAAACACTAAACACCCCCCTGGTCCATTATCACCACTACCTCTCAGTACTCATCTCCGTGGCTCTGTGTAGCTAACTTCACCTCCTAATTACTCTGATTGACTTTTTCCTTGATGTTAATAATAAAGGTGATTTGGCTGTTTTGAGTATCTGAACAGGTAATCAATACAAAGCATTTTTTCCATACTGCTCAAGTTCATTAAATCTGGATATGACACCTGTTACCTTTTTCTGTCAGTGTGGTTCCATCCATCCTGGGCTTATTGATGTGGCCTGGACTCTGCCCAGAGCTTCTGGACTGTATTGCACACCACACCACTACTAATTAATATAGAGAACTATTGATTTATTTGAATTTTTAATGGGTCTGGTTTTACTATTGTTTCACCCCTCCCCTTCTCCCCCAAAAGCAATGCTCTGTGACTATTCAGAATGGGTTATAAGTCATGCAGTTAAGTTGTTTGTGTCATTAATCTTCCTCGAACAAGCACATAATAACCAGCAGTGAGATGAAGGGCACTGTGGGTGCAGATGGAGGTGAGGAAGAACATGGTTTGTTTGAAAATAGTTTGTTTGATAGTGAACAATATCGCTGATTTGCTCTCAAAACACATTTAGTGAAACGGAAAGGGGTTTCTTTGTCCTGAAAACTTCAGAAATCTTTGCATATTTTAATCAATTTCACAGTTCTCGTTAATTCATCTTTCTCCACATTTTGAAAATCAACTCCCATGTGTCTGAAAATAAACTTTTGAACTTCAAACAAACCTCATGAATAATCTGTCTATTTCTATTGGACTTCTCTGATTGTTAGATGGACGGAGGCATGTAGGAATGAAATCTCCAAAGAAAAGTATTGTATTGATCAGACATGCAGTCCGTTTCTGTCTGGTTCTGGTTGTACTGTAGTGAGCTATGTGAGGAAGGGTGCTTTGTTTATGTTGTGTGTGATTTAGTGTGAAACGTTTCAGAAAAGTGTGTAAGGGGTCTGATAACGAGCTGATGATTAGGTGATTATGCCCTCGAAGCCGGTGTTTGGAGGATACATTGGCACGGGTGTTGTTAGGCCCTAGACAGTGGATTGCGCAGTGAGATGGAACTTTAAATAGGCATTTCAACATCATGGGCTTAGCCGGTGGTCATTTGTGGACTAGACACCGGATGGAATGTGGTTTTAACCAATCAGTATCCAGGATTAGACACACCCATTGTATAATTAAGTGATAATGCCCTCGAAGTCGGTGTTTGGAGGATATATTGGCACGGGAGATCTGGCAAACTGTGACAATATATCCTCCAAACACTGGTTTCGAGGACATTGTCACTTTTGTTCAATGGGTTACCAACCAATTCAAATAATGATTGACATTTAAAAAAACATTATTTTGATGAATTTATTCATACTCTGTTTCCTCTTTCCACGAGATATAGTCCCGACACAAATCTAGGGTTGCTACCCAAGCCGGCTGGTTGTTCATTCTATCGGTTCGGTTGCCAGAGATGCAACCCAGTCGTGAAGTATTTTTATTCTGTATCTATGGACGTGACCCAGTCGTTAGTTAATGTTCCGTTCTTATCCCCTTTCTTGCTAGCTAGTCAACTTGGGCTGACGCAGTCACGTCAAACAGTGCAGCCAGAATAACAGAAAAGTAGCTGCATTTTCATTTGTTTATGCTATTTCCTAATGACATGAACAGAACAATGAGCTAGCTAGTGATGCGGGATTTTGCCTGGTACAGAAAATAGGCCCTCTCGCCAGGACACTGTTCAGAGAACCTAGCCATCTACATAGCTAACACAATCCCTTCAAATGCTGGAAAGACAGCAAACTGCATTTCATTTAGTTAGACCTGTTTTTTTATTGTCATTTCTTTGTATATATCCATAAAACTTATGCTGATTCATGATTTGGAGAAGAGCTGCCTGCCTGTCTGTCTGTCTCATCCCAACTCTTGACACATTCATTCCTATGGGACAGCTGGAGATCAAATTTGAATATTGAAACAATGTTGGAGACAGACAGCAAGGTTTATACAAAGCTCTGCTGTTGAAAACCAAACGCTCATCTAAAAGAAAGGGGAGATTATGTCTAGTCTTTTTTACAGTGGAGATCAAGTTTATATGTTGCCTGGTTGGGCTGATGAGACAGTGGATTGCAGGGTGAGATGGAATAGTAACTAGCCATTTCAACGTCATATCCTTAGCCGGTGGTAACTTGTGAAATAGACACCGGCTGGAACGCTGTTTTAACCAATCAGCATCCAGGATTAGACCCACCTGGATACAGCCCTTAGCCATGGTATATTGGCCATATTCCACAAACTTCCAAGGTGCCTTATTGGTATAAACTGGTTACCAACATAATTAGAGCTGTAAAAATAAATGTTTTGTCATACCCATGGTATACGGTCTGATATACCACGACTGTCAGTCAATCAGCATTCAGGGCTCGACCCACCCAGTTTATAATGTGTTATAGACTCATGTTATAGGTATTGCGTATTGTGCTGTATGGTGTTGCCCTACATTGAGGTCAGACGTCAAGGAGGGTGTATAAATCATGCTAGACTAGGCGATTGCCCCCTCCGTAACCCACAGGCTGGTTCTGTTTGTGTTCCAGGGCGGAGGAGGTCGGTGTGATCATGATGAATCTTGAGAAGGCAAACCAGGTGAGTGAAAAATGCCGTCCTGTTGGCAGCCCTCTGAATAAGATGCTTCTTCGTTAAGATAATCACTCCTGTAATCAAGCATCCTGTTTAATTAGACACCCTGCATTCTGCAGCCCCCTTGCCTCTCCCTACCCTGCCTCCCACTCCCTGAGCTCCTGTGATTAGAGGCAGTAAACCCTGGCCCCCGTCTGTGGGTGCTCCACGGCACCACTGCAACACTCAGTAAAGGACAGGAGAGACTGCCAAGCGCGATTGATGCCGGAGTGCCGTGCACTGGGGCTCGTACCTACCTCATTGCCTTAATTGCTTCCTTTCCTTCCTAGTGATTTCTCTTCTCTCTCTGTTTTCTCTTTCCTTCTCTCTCTCTCTCTCTCTCTCTCTCTCTCTCTCTCTCTCTCTCTCTCTCTGTCATTCTCTCTCTTGAACCTTCTCTTTCTCCTTCTCTCTCTCTTTCTCTCCGCCAGCAGCTCTTAGTTAAATTTTCTCAAAATGAATCATTAATTAGCAGCCCGAGTGTGACGGAGCAGGTAAACAGTCTGGGAAGAAAGTACACTGACTAAACAGTCCTCTCAGGAATATCGAGTTGCAGTCTTCTGCCGGTGGTCCTCCTCTATTTATTTAGTTTCTGAAGGTCTGTCCTCAGATTCATCTGTCTGTGCTCTTCAGGACCAGTTCATCTATATATCTGCTGAGTGACTGACAGGTTGGTTGTGTCAGTGTTCTGTTGTGTGAGTTGTAATGCTGTGATGTTTGATTGTAGAAAGCAGAAATGGCCCAGAGGGAGGTGGAGAGGCTAAAGGAACAACTGGCCAGTCCCCGGAGCGCCACCCCAGGGAGCTGCCATCCACCAGAGGGCACTAGTGGGGTGAGACGAGACCACATCCTCTTCTGTTCAGATCAATGTGTTCCTCAATCCCCCCCCCCCCCCCCCCCCCCTTCAAATTCATTGAAGCTTCACATCATGGATCTTTTAAGTGTGGGAATTCTGGACGGTATAATTTTAGCCTTTTTCAAAAGGAATTCTCACCTTCCATTTATTTACCCTTCAGTGTCTTTGACTCCTTTTGACTCTGTTTCCTCTCACTCTCTGTCTTTCTTTCTTCCACTTAGGAGAGGGGTGATGTGTTGCCATCCAAGCTGGAGGCTAAGCTGATGGCTAAAGACCGAGAGATCCTCAGGCTACTGGAAAACGTACAGAGACTACAGTTCGCACTACAGGAAGTCCAAAACATCTCAGCCAATCAGATCATTGAGCTGGAAAGCCAGCTGGCCTATAAGACAGAAGCTATTGAGGTAAGTCCCACTGCACACACTCAAATGGCAAGCGGTATGGACCCACCTTCTTGTCGGTGGAGTTTGCTGATATATGCTTCCTCTCTTTGACTGTTTCAGAGATTAGAAGCTAAACTGCAATCCCAGTTGGACTATGAAGAGATTAAAACAGAACTCCGGTGAGACAAACACCCATGGTGCTTGAGAAGAGACGACTAATCATATTACAATATCTTATATGTAGAAACACAATATAACATTCTTACTGTTGTTTTTTCCTCTTGTAGTATCTTGAAGGTAATGAAGCTGGCCTCAACGAATGGTAGCTCGTCCCAGGTGAGATATATATTGAAGTTTATTGCCTTGTTGTTCATAGCCCAGCATTAATCAAAATAGTTTGCTTCTTAACAAAACAGAACTTTCGTTTCCTCTTAATGTTCCACTGCTGTCAGGGAAGAAAAAGTTTAGCAGTGCCATTGAATGCCTCAGTGAGCGTCATGCATTGTAAGGATGTCTACAGCCACTATAATTGATTCATCGAAATTGAACAGCCTGTGTGTGTGTGTGTCTCTCTCTCTCTCTCTCTCACTCACTCACTCACTCACTCACTCACTCACTCACTCACTCACTCACTCACTCACTCACTCACTCACCAGGACACTGCAGAGGCTTTTTTGCGGGACAAAGAGGCCTTTCTTCCCTCTCCCAAGTACCTGATGGATAAGGCCAGAATCGTACACAACAATGGTGAGGCAACAGTATCTATGCCTATGAAATCTAATTGTAGTTCTTGAAAGCTGTTTGTATTGTACTGTGTTGGCTCTATGCAGCTGTATACACCAGTGGCTGTGAAAGTGCTGCTAATCTGAGTGTGACTCTGTGTCTGCAGATGAGGACCGATCGGAGGAGTCAGGCAGGGAGTCAGACAGGGAGTGGGGCAGGCCCTCAGGGTCCTTCTCCTCAGTCTCCCAAGTGGATGAGCGTACCTCTGCCAGCCCTGGACCCCCCACAATGGACGTCTCCTCCTCTAGCCACGACCTCCCCCGCCCCTTCTCTGTGTCCCCCTGCTCAAGGGACAGGCTGTCTGCGGACCACGTCGTCCACAAGCAGCTCCTCTCCTCCCCACTCTTTAAGAAGGAATCCGGCAGCCCCCTCATGGCCTTCCCCACCGCCCTGTATGCAGCCAAAGTCACCCTAATGTCAGCCAATCAGGGACCTGCAGGGGCCGGCGGCATCGAGGCCGGCCTGCCCAGTGACCAATCGGAAAGCGGGAGCTCCACTGCGGGTGATGACGACCAGTTGGAGACAGCAGAGATTGCCTTCCAGGTCAAAGAGCAGCTGCTGAAGCACAACATTGGCCAGCGTGTGTTTGGTCACTATGTGCTGGGCCTATCACAGGGCTCGGTCAGTGAGATACTGGCCCGACCCAAGCCCTGGAGGAAGCTGACAGTGAAAGGCAAGGAGCCCTTCATCAAGATGAAACAGTTCCTGTCTGACGATCAGAACATCTTGGCCCTCAGGACCATCCAGGTCCGACAGAGAGGTGAGTGGACTGGACAGTTGTCACTCCAGCAGAATACTCAGCAGGGTCGGTCCTGGGCGGTCCCTGGATGGGAGACCAGATGCTGCTGGGAGTGGTGTTGGAGGACCAGTAAGGAGCAGTCTTTCCTCTGGTCTAAGGTGATCCCAATGCCCCAGGGCAGTGAAGGGGACATTGCCCTGCGTAGGATGTCGTCTTTCGGATGGGACGTTAAATAGGTGTCCTGACTCTCTGTGGTCATTAAAAATCCGATGCCACTCATCTAAAGAGTAGGGGTGTTAACCCCTCATGGCTAAATTCCCGACCTGGCCCCATTCCATCATGGCCACCTAATCATCCCCCTAATTCCTAATTGGCATAGATCATCTCTCCACCTCTCCACAAAAATGGTTGCCATGCATCACCCAAGTGGATGCTACACATTGGTGGTGGATGAGGTGAGTTTCCCCCTACTATGTAAAGTGCTCTGAGTAAAATGAAATAATATCAGGCATTAATTTGGTGTACATGCATTTAATGTGCTAAAGCAGAAGGTTGTGTGTTGCGGTAGCAGTATTTGTATTTGAGGATTTTATTAGTGATGTGGGATAGAGCAGAGTTGGCCGCTCTGTCTCTCTGATGAGTTTTGAAAGGTTGGTGGTTTAGTTTCTGGGCCTCTCTGCATTTAAACCGTTTAATCTCCCTGGGCTGCACTTTTAACTTCTTCATTTGCATTTGACATTTTAGTCATTTAGCAGAGACTCTTACCCAGAGCGACTTTAGTGCATTCATCTTCAGATAGCTAGGTGAGACAGCCACATATCACAGTCATAGTAAGTACATTTTTTCCACTAAAGTAGCTATCACCAAAGTCAGAGCTAGTAAGGCGGTAAGAACGTTAAGTGCGAGTGTTAGGTCTCTGGGGTGGGGGGGGGGGGGGGTTATTTAAGATACTCTGCTGTCCTAGCTTCAGGGGGAGGCTGGTTCCACTATTGGGATGCCAGGACAGAGAAGAGCTTGGACTGGACAAGGCAGAAGCTTCCCTCCCATAGGGATGCGAGAGGCCAAGAGAACAGAGGTGGCTTCCTCTCCCATGTTTCTTGTGTTACTTTTAAACTTTGTTTTCTTCCCAGATTTCAGAGCTTTTGAAAGTTGAGCTTGCCGTATACCGCAACCTCAGACGCCAACATCTCAAAGGCAGCCATTGATCTTCCAGTCGAAAGCAAAGCCTTGGAACTGCTCTCTGATCAGCCATCCCACTCACTCGCTCTCTCTCCCCCCTCCTTTTCTCTCACTCTCTGTTACCCTCTCTGTGGTAGGGAGCATCACTCCTCGCATCCGAACTCCTGAAACTGGGTCAGACGACGCCATCAAAAATATCTTGGAGCAGGCCAAGAAGGAGATCCAGTCCCAGAGAGGAGGTGTGTCTGGAACAGGTTATGCATCTACTCTTTATTCAACTGTGCTAGGTCAGGTGACATTTTTAATTATCATTATTTTTGGTTTGTACATTTTGAGAGCAATTTTCATTGATGGCAGTTGACGTTTTTGAAGTTGGTGTGGACTGTGTATTCGTAGAGTTCTCTGTAACGGTTTGCGTGTGTTTGTGTGTGCGTGCACGATCTGCAGGTGACATTAAATCGTCCCTGGGCAGCCCCTCCGGCTTGAGCAGTAATGGGGCGGGCGGCAGCTCAGACGACACCATCAAGAACATCCTGGAGCAGGCCAGGAGGGAGATGCAGGCGCAGCAGCAGGCCCTGATGGAGATGGATGTCTGTGGTAGGGCCTCTGCCACCAGCGCTGGGCCCCAGGTGGAGCGCCTGGGGCTCCCTGAGCCTTCCAAGGTCCTGCCTTTACCCACCTTCATCAAACAGGAGGAGGGGGGCACGGTGACCGTGTGCATGGCCAACCCCATCAGCAGCCCCCAGACCCCCCTCAGTGTCCTCTCCCCCGCCGCCTTTGTCCAGAACATCATCCGTAAAGTCAAGTCGGAGATCGGTGAGGCGGGGACTTACTTCGACCAGCACTGGTCTGTGGAGCGGGGGCCCATAGGCATGGTAGGTGGCGTAGGGGGCGGCAGCTCTCGGCCCTTCACCTCAGTGTCTCCCTCCCTGTCCTCCTCCTCGTCTTCGGGCCCCTCGGCCCTGCCCCGGCCCTGGCCCCGGCTGGAGAACGGAGAGTGTCTTCCCAACAGTGAGGAGGCGTCTGCAGCCGAGGAGGACACTGGCTCGGGGATGGTACGGTCTGTGGAAGTAAAAGTGGAGTCGGACGTGTCAGTGAGTGGGGAGTCACCCGGCCCTGGTCGTGGTCTGTCCTATTACCCATCATACCTCCCCCGCACCCTGAAGCCCACCGTGCCGCCGCTGACGCCGGAGCAGTATGAGATGTACATGTACCATGAGGTGGACACCATCGAACTCACCCGGCAGGTCAAAGAGAAGCTGGCCAAGAACGGCATCTGTCAGAGGATCTTTGGTGAAAAGGTGTGTGTTCACTTCACTCCATGCTTCCTCTAAAAAGGATGACATATTTTGGATAACTTAATGTGTCTCATTAAGTCATTTGTGAGGACTCTTTCTAAGCCAAAAATGATTAAGATGTATCATGTGAATATGAAACTGATTTTGAGCATGTGTAATCAAAGTTTGTTCTTCAATTCGTATAGATTGAGTGCTTCTGCCCTCTAGTGGTTGTAATGTGAAGCTGATGTGCCAGTCAGCATTTTGTCATGTCTCGAACAGATACCAAAGAGGTACTGAAATTGTTGCATTTGCTCAGTAGGAATAACTTGATGTTTATCCTGTGTATCCTCTCTCCAGGTGCTGGGTCTGTCTCAGGGCAGTGTGAGTGACATGCTGTCTCGGCCCAAACCCTGGAGCAAGCTGACCCAGAAAGGCAGGGAACCCTTCATCCGCATGCAGCTGTGGCTGCTGGACCAGCTGGGCCAAGCACTCACCCAGCTTCCCAGCCAAAGCCTCTCTCGAGGTGGGCCACTACACATCACACACTGCAGCTTGGGCCTATTTATTTTATACAAATAATTATTTGTATACATATGGTCAATAAGAGTACGAGTGTCTTTTCTAGCTAATCAGCTAAATATAGAAGGTCTCTTTGCTTCTTTATCTGTTGCTCTGACTGATGATTTTACCCTCTGATGTTTTGTGACTACCGCCCATAGATAAAAGCCCAGTGACGGCCCAGTCGTCGCCCTCCCCACCCCCCAGCCCAGAGGAGAGCCACCCCAGCCCATTGGTGGAGCCCGTCAGCCATACCCTGGAGAGCAGCAAAGAGAACCAGCAGCCTGATGGCCTGGGCCTGATGCCCCCCCACCCAGAAGGAGGGAAATCCACCCCCAGTCTGCTGTCCCTCCACCAGCCCCACACCCCCCTGGGCATCCAGGAGCTGGTGGCAATGTCCCCAGAGCTGGACACATACGCCATCACCAAGAAGGTCAAGGAGGTGCTAACAGACAACAACCTAGGTGAGTGTAAGTTGTTGTCTCTGGATATGGCTTTTAGGAATGAGTATGGGATTTATGTTGTGGTGAGTTAATGGTATGTGTTGTGGTTTTCTCTGACCACCTGATTAGGAAAAACCCTGTGTCTTAGTTATGTCAGGTGTCCACTAGGCCAGCGGACCTACTTTATGTGTGTTCTGGTTGGAATACAGTGTGTCTGTCAATGTGTGTGATAACTTCCTGTGAAACTGGAGGGCGCGCAATTCAAATAAATAATCATAAATATTATGTATTTTAAACATTTAGGTAGATATAAGCGCCCCACATCAAAATAGTTTTCCACCGGCACAGGTGTCATACATTCACATAAAATAATTAAATATTCACTTACTTTTTGAAAATCTTCCTCTGATTTGTCATCCAAAGGGTCCCAGCATTAACATGTAGTGTCGTTTTGTTAGATAAAATCCCTCTTTATTTCCCAAAATGTCAGTTTAGTTGGCCCCATCGATTTGAGTAATGCACTCGTTCAACTTGCAGAGAAAGGAATCTGAAAATCTACCCCTAAACTTTGATTCAACAAGTCAAAATACATTTATATTTACTCCTCAGATACCCTGAAATGTAATCAAACTATAAAAAAAAAATCTGAAAGCAGTATGTTCAGTAGGAAACAGATTTTAGCAGGTGTGTAATGTCTTCATGGTGAGAGCAAACACAAATTTCCAAGACTGTGTCCCTCTACTAAAACTGTTATTTCTTATTCGTTTTTTTTTTACAAGCCTGAAACCTTGAACATAGATTGCTGACACCCTGTGGAATCCATAGGAATTGCATCCAGGGAGCTCATTTTCAATATGACCTTTCTCTTGCATTTCTAAGAGGATGGTCTCTGTCAAAGAAATCTGGTTGTTTTTTCTTTGGATTCTCCCCTATCATATCTATTGTGTTATATTCCCCTACATGATTTAAACATTCCTACAAACTTATAAGTGTTTTCTTTCCAATGGTACCAATTATATGCAAATCCTGGCTTCAGGGCCTGAGCTACGGCAGTTTACTTTGGGCACGTCATTCAGGCAGGAAGTGGAGAAAAAAGGTGCCTAGCCCTAAGATTAAACCTTTGTTTGTGTGCTCTAGGCCAGCGGCTGTTTGGGGAGAGTATACTGGGCCTCACCCAGGGCTCAGTGTCAGACCTGCTCTCCAGGCCCAAGCCCTGGCACAAACTCAGCCTCAAAGGCAGGGAGCCTTTCGTCCGCATGCAACTGTGGCTCAACGACCCGCACAACGTGGACAAGCTGAGGGACATGAAGAAGATGGAGAAGAAAGGTTGGTCTATTTACGGCATGTTATCTGCAAATGATGCTCTGTTATCAGGGTTTGCATGTTAGCAGTATGTGTATTTGCATTTAGCCAATCGTACAGTAGAGCACTGTGTGGATGTACCAATAGATGTACAGTGCATTCGGAAAGTGTTCAGACCCCTTCCCTCTTTCCACATTTAGTTACCTTACAGCCTTATTCTAAAATGGATGACATAATTTTTCCCCCTCATTAATCTACACACAATACCCCATAATGACAAAGCGAAAACAGTTTTTTTTTACATTTTTGCAAATGTATAAAAATTAAAACAGAAATACCTTATTTACATAAGTATTCAGACCCTTTGCTATGAGACTCGAAATTGAGCTCAGGTGCATCCTGTTTCCATTGATCATCCTTGAGTTGTTTCTACAACTTGATTGGAGTCCACCTGTGGTAAATTCAATTGATTGGGCATGATTTGGAAAGGCACACACCTATCTATATAAGGTCCCATAGTTCACAGTGCATGTCAGAGCAAAAACCAAGCCATGAGGTCAAAGGAATTGTCCGTAGAGCTCCGAGGCAGAATTGTGTTGAGGCACAGATCTGGGGAAGGGTACCAAAACATTTATGCAGCATTGAAACTCTCTTTCTCTCTGTGTTGTCCTCTCAGCCTACCTGAAGAGGCGGTATGGGCTGCTGAGTACCGGCTCAGACAGTGACTCTCCCAGTGCCCGCTCTGAGTGTGTGAGCCCAGCTCTGGCCTCAATAGACCTGTGTCCCTACAGTCAGGTGAAGAAGCCCAGGGTGGTGCTAGGGGCGGAGGAGAAGGAGGCTCTGAGGAAGGCCTACCTCCTGGAGCCATACCCCTCCCAGCACACCATTGAGATGCTGGCCTGCCAGCTCAACCTCAAAACCAATACCGTCATCAACTGGTTCCACAACTACAGGTCAGACATGGCATCAGATCCCTACCCCTAGAGGGACTAGAATAATTACATTGAATAAATAAGGTACACGACTCCTTCAAACTGTTAGTTTGATTGTTGTGTTTTTCTAAGCAGGTCCAGGATGCGACGGGAGGTCCTCATGGAGGGTCTCCAGGACAACGACACAGACACAGAACACCACAGCTACTCTCCCTCGGCCATACAGAGCCCCATCTCAGACGGAGATGAGAGGAGGCTGCTGCACCCCGCTGGACGCACCCCCCACCCCATCCGCCCCCTCAGCGCCAACACACCACTGCCTCATGTCAAACAGGAGGCCAGTGAGCGGGAGGACGAGGGAGAGGAGGAGGAGAGGAATGGCTACATCAAACAGCCTAAGATCCAGTGTTTCTCTATGGGTGTCCAGTTCCCTCAGTTGAAAACGGAGCATGAGGACCTGATGGGTGGCTGCCGAGAGCTCCACCTGGCTCCACACTATCCTCAGAGCCTGAGGCAGGAAGAGGGTATGAGCAGCCAGGCTCAGGGGCTCTTCCAGGAGGCGCTCTCCCTAGATGGTCCCCAGAGAAACAGCCAGTCCAGGCACGAGGTTGACGACTCCAGCAAGTCTCCCGTGGACCCGGTCAGCTTCAAGGCCTCGTCTGAGCCCTCCCGCAGCAGCCTGGAGGTCTCACTCAACTCCCCCTCCGCTGCCTCTTCGCCCGGCCTCATGATGTCCGTCTCCCCTGTCTCATCTTCCTCTGCACCCATCTCCCCATCCCTGCCCAACCCACCCACGACAAGCACCAACCACAGCCTGGACCCTAATCCCATGCCTCCCATCCAGAGCCCCAAGCCCAACAGGAGCGTTCAGAGACGCACCGAGAAAATTGCCAACCTCAACAACATCATCCACAGGCTGGAGAGAGCGGCTAACCGGGAGGAGACCCTGGAGTGGGAGTTTTAGGCCCCTCCCTTCCTCCACATTTCCTCAGTCCTGCTGACTCACACCAGACATGGGAGACTCTTAAAGAGAAGCTTCAGGAACACATGAAGTGGAGCCTGGCTCCTGAAGGCCTGTCCTCCCTGTCCTCCCATACTGAATAAATACCCTGTAGGATACCAGGGGAAACCAGAGCTAAACTTACAGACAAATTCCGTTAGAGGGCTTTTAGAAAATAAAAAATATTTATAAATGTGTTTTAGTTTTTTTGATAATGGATACTACTTTGAAATATATGTAACAGCACTAGCTGTTGTTTTACCTAATGGACTCTGACGTGAAGACTTTTGCAGCTATGGTGTCATGAAATGTACACTGAAGTTGTGTAGATTGCCACTGGGTGAGATTAAAAAAGACTCTGTCTTAAGCCATCAAAAGCACTATAATTATATAAAAAGAGACAATGACCAAATTTGCTAATTTTTGAATAGCAATTTTTCCGATTTTGTCTGTAAAACGGGACAGTTTAAGTCAAGTAACGTGAAATTGTACTACTGACTAAGGGATAGTCCTTTACGACTCTAAATATTCAACATCTCCTATGTACTTAGTTTCTTGGTGATATGTTTTGAAACATTTGTAACACAAAAGTATAAAGTGTGGTTGTACATGTTGTAGAATTGTCTGCAATAGCCTTCTGAACCAGATGTATCATGGTATTCAACTGACCCTGTTATCCTCTATAGTTAGTCACCTGTGATATACTGGAGCAAAAATTTGTGAAAAGAAATCTGTGAAAAATAAGAAAAAAAGGAAATGTAAAAACTAACGAGTAGAATCTTTTTTTGTTGTTATATAATCCTGGAGGTTTACAGTTTTGAACCCTTGTGCACTTGTCAGTAAGTGAAACTCACTACACATGAGCACAGTTTACATGATTTATTTCAGACTTACCTCTATGATCCTTTAACCTCTATGATCCTCCCACCGTTTGAATAAATTGATTAAGATATGTTTGAATTATGTCTCAGACAGCAATGGAACCTGAGAATCTATTAGTGAGGAGTCACAGGCAAATATTGACATTATTTAATACCACATTGAGAACCCCTGCTCTTGGATAACAAAAGACTTCATCCTCCTTTTCTCGCTTGATCCATCGTCCTTCTGTCCTCTCACGGGCTCTCATGCTGTTCCTCCTGCAGTCGTGTTTATTGTGCCCTTCCAGAGAGGTAACGCATTACTCCCTCAGTTGAAATACACTACATAACCAAAAGTATGTGGACACCTGCTCATAGAACATCTCTTTCCAAAATCATGGACATTAATATGGAGTTGGTCCCCCCCTTTGCTGCTATAACAGCCTCCACTCTTCTGGGAAGGCTTTTCACTAGATGTTGGAACATTGCTGCGGGGACTTGATTCCCATTCAGCCAAAAGAGCATGAGGTCGGGCACTGATGTTGGGCGATTAGGCCTGGCTCGCAGTCAGCGTTCCAATTTATCCCAAAGGTGTTCAATGAGGTGGAGGTCAGAGCTCTGTGCAGGCCAGTCAAGTTCTTCCACACCGATCTCGACAAACCATTTCTGTATGGACATTGCTCTATGCACAGGGGCATAGTCATGCTGAAACAGGAAAGGGCCTTCCCAAACTGTTGCCACAAAGTTGGAAGCACACAATTGTCTAGAATGTCATTGTATGCTGTAGCGTTAAGATTTCCGGGCCTAGCCAGAACCATGAAAATTAGCCCCAGACCATTATTCCTCCTCCACCAAACTTTACAGTTGGCACTATGCATCCGGGTATGTAGCATTCTCCTGGCATCCGCCAAACCTAGATTCGTCCGTCGGACTGCCAGATGGTGAAGTGTGGTTCATCACTCCAGAGAATGTGTTTCCACTGCTCCAGAGTCCAATGGTGGCAAGCTTTTGAACTCTCCAGCCAACACTTGGCATTGCGAATGGTGATCTTAGGCTTGTGTGCGGTTGCTCGGCCATGGAAACCCATTACATGAAGCTCCCGACGAACAGTTCTTGTGCTGATATTGCTTCCAGAGGCAGTTTGGAACTCGGAAGTGAGTGTTGCAACCGAAGACAGACAATTTTAACATGCTTCAGCACTCGCCGGTCCTGTTCTGTGAGCTTGTGTGACCTACCACTTCGCGGCGTTGTTGCTCCTAGACGTTTCCACTTCACAATAACAGCACTTACAGTTGACCGAGGCAGCTCTAGCGGGGCAGAAATTTGACAAACTGACCTGTTGGAAAGGTGGTATCCTATAACAGGTCCACATTGAAAGTCACTGAGTTCTTCAGTAAAGCCATTCTACTGCCAATGTGTGTCTATGGAGATTGCATGGCGGTGTGCTCAATTTTATATACCTGTCATCAATGGGTATGGCTAAAATAGCCAAATGCACTCATTTGAAAAGGAATCCACATACTTTTGTAAATATACTGTATTGTATCTGTGCACTTGTGAGTGCAAGGGAAATTGACTGTTAGATAAATGAGTGCCCGAGAATGTAATGTTTACTTTAGCTCTGGTTTAGGCTTACTGTGTGCTACACCTAGCGTTTAGTTCAGTGGGCTAACACAGTCTTGAGTCATTCAAACATCTCTGGTTTGATTCCTTGATGATAACATACTGTAGAAAGACAATGCCCTATAGAGCACCAACAAGTCCTGATGGAAAGAACATGATACAATATGACATCATCAAAATTCTACAACGTTGAATTCGGTTTGAAAGTACATTCTATGACACAAAATGAAATCAATTATTTCATATTATGCTTGCCGCTGGCCACTACTGTATTGTGTCTGTAATATGAGTTTTGTCATGCTTGCAGTTTGCTAATATCTTCTATATTTTGCTTCTGTTTGGTACTCTTAACGATTTTAATAGATATTCAATACCTTGTGTATGAACTACTTACAGCACTTAGATATTAATAATTGTGAGGATTCATGAAAAGTTCCAATATCGAAATTATCCTAACTTTTAGTGTCCACAAGTCTTTGCCTTTACTGTATTGTTGAATTTGGTAGTAAACACTTGCACATGTCTTACTAGTTCAGAGGATTTGGATTGTATGTATAGATATATAAATATTACACATTTACTGAAAATGATATCATATGTTCTTGAACAAAATGTGCTGACTATATTGAAATGGAGTGTACAGATCTATTAACCAATCCCATATGAGCCAGTTCTGGTCTGGCAAGCTTGCCCATGATTTCGACCTTCTCTCAGGGTAGTCTTGCTTCTTAAAGCTTTACTGAACCAGTCACTCTCATCACTGGTCAATACAATAATGAATTAATATAATATCAGAAGTAAACAGAAGACAGGATGGTTCTTCTGCCATATGTTATATGGGATTATGGAAGTTTTAACTATGGGAATGCACATGGAAAACTAGTGGTTGGTTTTTGAGAACAATGGCAGACTATTTTGTAATCCGTTGGTGACAATGTTCAGAAGTAGGTCATTTAATCGAATGGTTTTTGTGAAGAAAACGGGGAGAGGAATAATTATAAAATTGCTGACATCCTGACAGAATTGACTCTTCCATACTTGCTGAGCAGATAAAGTATATGTGCTTGACATTATATACCTCTAAGGATGAAATAGGGGAATTTGGAAATCCCATATTAAACTATGACGAACTTTCCTTTGTTTTAACACCTAATTTTCTGTCTCAGTGATACTGTATATGGGAGTACTTAGAAGTAACTTTTCTTGTATGAGATATCATTGTCTTACAGAGAAAAATGTACTACACTGAACAAAAATATGAACACAACATGTAAAGTGTTGGTCCCATGTTTCATGAGCTGAAATAAAAGATCACAGAAATGTTCCATACGCACAAAAGCTTATTTCTCTCAAACGTTGTGCACAAATCATTTGTACATCCCTAATAGTGAGCATCTCTCCTTTACCAAGATGATCCATCCACCTGACAGGTGTGGCATATCAAGAAACTGATTAAACAGCATGATCATTACACAGAGTTGTGCTGGGGACAATAAAAAGCCACTCTAAAATGTGCGGTTTTGTCACACAACACAATGCCATAGATGTCTCAAGTTTTGAGGGAGCTTTCAATTGGCATGTTGACTGCAGGAATGCCCACCATAAGCCGCACCCAACATCGTTTTAGAGAATTTGTCAGTACGTACAACCGACCTCACAACCGCAGACCACGTGTATGGCGTCATGTGGACGAACGGTTTGCTGATGTCATTGTTGTGAACAGAGTGCCCCATGGTGGCGGTGGGGTTTTGGTATGAGCAGGCATAAGCTACAGACAACGAACACAATTACATTTATTGATGGCAATTTTGATGCACATATATACCGTGACGAGATCCTGAGGCCCATTTCTTTTAAGGTATCTGTGACCAACAGATGCATATCTGTATTCCCAGTCATGTGAAATCCATAGATTAGGGCCTAATGAATTTATTTAAATTGACTGATTTCCTCATATGAACTGTAACTCAGTAAAATACTTGAAATTGTTGCATGTTGCGTTTATATTTCTGTTCAGTATAATAAATGGGTGAAAATGAATGGATTTACACTGATCCTTATGGATACTTACCTCTTCACGTAAACCTTATTTCATTGTTTGAATTTTGCATGCAATTTTATATTGGTCACTTGGAAAGGGATTATACTTTGTTTTGTATTATTGTTCTGGCACATTGACATTGACTCGGCACTTCTCCCTTTTTACACTGGTGAATTCCATGCATGTTGCAATTGCCAGTTTTGGTGACAGACAATGTGGAGGTGTAAACCTTTACCCATTACCCACTGGTTAAATGTTGTAGAGAGTGTGTGAAATTATATTCAACTTACTGAGTTGACTCTTTGTAGTATTCATGAGACAGGTTTAATATGTGAATAAGTTGGGGAATTCTACCCCAAATCCATAAGTAAAGGGCAGACATTTAGAAATCAGGTTTGGTTAAGCATCATGATTATTCTGGCCTTTGTCATAGATTGTGATTTGTTTGACACAGGGCTTTGTTTAAACTGGTAAGGGGAAATGCAAAGCTTTGCATCTTTTTTAAATTGACCTCCATCACTAAAAGGTGTAAAGTGCTAGAATAGTTGGGTCAGCAAGAATATGATTGTATTAGTGATTTACCGTCTATGAGATTTGGTTTTGTTCATAAAGGGATTTCAAATGTTGTTTAACAATATGTGCTCTGATGTTCCAGAAGTGAGCTAACAAGAGTAGACCTCTTAAATATCTTAGCCTCTGGCCCCACCTCTCTAGTCAAAAGAAATGTCATAACCTGTTAAAACAGATCATCTCATGTTTCAAGGCATTGGAACCTGTTAAAGAATGGATACAAATATGCGAAGTGTCTTTCATTCACATATGTATCAAGCCATCATCCAATACATTATTGTTTAAGATCCTATGTGTGTTGTGTTTTTTGTTACCACTATCAGGCTTCACAGATTGGTTTCCATTTTGTAAACACACACACACACACACACACACCTGATAAGCTAGCTAACATTGCAAATAATAAAGTAACTAGCTTCTTTCACTTTGACAATGTGGTCAAACTAGCTACAGTATCTATATTAATAAGGTTGTAATAGTCAAACTCATTTGTTGTCATTTTTGGTTGAAAAGGGTAAAGGTCAGTGGTGAAACGGCAAATCGAGTAAGAACATTTTCTCAGAGTTTCAACTTGTAAATCCGATTTGCAGGATCGTCCTGGGGAAATTTCCCACTGGGAACATAGGAGCTTTCGATAACTCCGATAGCACGTGAACGCTGCAATAAGACAAGGAAAATGGGTTATGGCTGGTTTTCTACATTCTCTCTGGTAGTATAAGGCATACTATCAATGTATGTAAAGTTTGACATATGTAAACAAAGATCGTAGAATTAGGTTTAAAAACGTGTACATTTCCCTTGTATTTATTTATTTGTTTACATCCTCGCGTGGTTATTTTGCGTGTCCCACCCATATGCAAATAAACGTGATTACGTTGCGTCCACGTCGCGCAGAATATTGGGTTGAGGCAGACACTCTGAGGTTGAAGAATCGCGGCGATGGCGACTTGGCTCTTCTACCCGACGGATTGAAAGTGGCCTCGGATATGACTTGTATGTATTTCTTAAAGTGTAGTTTATTGCAAACCCGGTGCACGGATCTTCAATTGAATGATTTGGCATTTCCATTCTCATTGCTTTATACATGGTGAGTACGCCGGTTGTCTCCTTGCTTCGGTGTGTTTTGACAGAGGCCTCGGTTTTGGGGTCCGCCCTCCATCTCATAACAACAACAAAAACTGTTCCAGGCAGACAGAGAGCTAGCTAGCAATTGCCAGTGCTGACTGAGTAGCTACGATGAGTAACTAACTGTAGGGGAAGACGAAGCAAAGCTGCTTTGTATCCAAACAGCAACACATCAAAATCATAAAGCGACCTATCAATATCAAAGCGTAACGTTAGTTAGCTGCTAGCTAGGTTACGTACGTATTGTTTCGATAGAATGTGTTTAACTAGCGCTTAGTTAGCTAACGCGTTAGCTAAGATAGAAAACTGGTGTAAACAGTTGGATACGTTAGGTATGATTGATCAGAGAAAAATATGGCAAATTGTTAACGTGAATTGGCTAACTAGTACTACAGACTAGTCTGTTAAAATGGTCCGTAGTAAATGTTTACTTAGGGCCGTGATGTGCGTCGACGATAGTGACTGACACTGACAGAGAATGGATATTCGGAGTTAAAAAACAGCTTGTTAGCTAATCGTACATTTATGATTATTCTCGCGAACTAATGTTAATCTTGAGTTGGCTAGTTAGCTAGATAACTATCTAATTATGTTTGTTGAAATGGCTGTTTTTCTACAGCTCTTTCGCCTTATAGTTGAGGCCGTTAGCGAACGTTACATAGTTTGCACTAGCTAGCTAACATTATGTCAGGTGATAGTTTATATATTCCCATTGCCTTGCTAGCTAAATCTCTGTAAAGAAAACAGTCAAGACAAACTGCTAACGTTCATCAACAACGTTATCTGGAAGTTTATGATTGGAGTAATTATTACTAATACGTAACCTTTAGTACAAGTATTGGGAAAGTTATAGATCACTCGTGATTCACCCAGCTAAAGCCAGGCACAGGACATGCTCTTAACTCTAAAATAAATACATTTTATTCGGCTGGATAGATATATTTTGATAATGAGGACTATGTGTCAGCATTACAGCTAGACCTATTTATGCACATGCAACTCCTCAACCTTCACTTTCCCCAATAACCTTACACGGATCCTGTCTCTCTTTCCTCATGATTTTGGTAATTTAGCAGACACTCTTATCCAGAGTGAGTGAGTGAGTGCAACCATTTTCATATTTGTTAGCGCGGGTCCCCTGTGGGAACCCACAACCTTGGCGTTACAAGTGCCATGCTCTTAACAACTGAGCCACGCCGGACCTCATATCCTCTTCATGTCACAGAGAGTGGAAGTATTCACTTTGAGAGATGATGGTTTAAGCCTTTGGTTGAGTGCTGCAGGTTCAGATTAGATGCATGGAAGTCACATGACAGGACCAAGGGGCTTAGCCTGCCTTGTGTGACTCTGAACACAGAGCCAGACTGAGCAGAGGTCATGGGTCACGAGCCCGCTGAGGTAAACATGCTGATGTGTGTCTGCAGGCCAGTGTGTGCGACATAGATACGTTTTATCAGTCAGTGCCAGCAGGGAGGAGCAGGGTGCCTCTGGAGCATGCACTGCTACATAGCGCTCAGTAAAGTGACAGAATGACATCCCTTTAGGCCGAGCCTAGGTCTTTTCAATCTACACTGAACAAATATGTAAACGCAACATGTAAAGTGTTGGTCCCATGTTTCATGAGCTGAAATAAAATATCACATAAATCTTCCAGATGCACAAAAAGTTTATTCATCTCAAATGTTTTGCACAAATGTGTTTACATTCCTGTTAGTGAGTGTTTTATCCTTTGTCAAGATAATCCATCCCTGACTGGGGTGGCAGGTAGCCTAGTGGTTAGAGCATTGGACTAGTAACCGAAACTACTAGGGGTAGCTGAGGAGTATTTCTGTCAGCCGGGCATGGCTCCCCAGTGGCCGGTCATGGCTCCCCAGTGGCCGGTCATGGCTCCCCAGTGGCCGGTCATGGCTCCCCAGTGGCCGGTCATGGCTCCCCAGTGGCCGGTCATGGCTCCCCAGTGGCCGGGCATGGCTCCCCAGTGGCCGGGCCTAGGCCCACCCATGGCTGCGCCCCCACCCAGTCATGTAAAATCCATAGATTAGGACCTAATTTATTTATTTCAATTGATTGATTTCCTTATATGAACTCTAACTAAGTTGGTTCAGGTTCTACGCTTCAGAAAGGGCGCATTGGGTGTACTGGGAATTTTGTCTAGTCACTGCTAGACAGGTCAAACTCAGTGGCATGCTCCAGAGGGGGTGTGTGTGATCCTGAACCTGTCAATCAACTGTCTTCCCTTGATCAGGTTTCAGTCTGCAGGTTCTGACATTTACAAGCATTTTGTGGGCCTGCAGGCAGGTTGCATATCTTGAACAGAGATGAGACAATGAAGGTGCAATGTAAAATAATGTGAAATTGCTCTGTTGTACAAAGAGCAGCGATGGATTTCTGTTTCACAGCTGGTTCTGACACCATGCTCTTACAGTTGGTTTGTTGGTTCTGTGTTGGTTTGGGACCTTGTAGTATTTGACCTGGTCTTCAGCCAAGACCTACAGCACCATCTGGGAGAGTTTCTCAGTTTCTATTTCAAGTTAAAGATGACATGAACAGGTCTCTTGCAAAATAATGTCTTTTTTTTTAAATTCACATTAACCAAATGCTTTATGACTAGACCTAAATATGAAATGTTTGGCAGTCTTATTTTTGTCATGCTCTGTGCATGAAATATAGCACAGTTTGTATTTTTAATTTAAAGAGTCTCACTAGCATTGATGTTCGTGTTGATTGATGAGCATAGTAAACTGGCTAAAGTGTACTAGGTAAATTTCGTCTTTCCGTTCCCCAGATGTTTGTGGTGTCTCTCACCTACTTGCAGTCTACTATAACCACCAGCACAGCTATGTTTACCAGGGAATGAACGGGTCTATTGTAGATTGAATGTTCCAGTGAAAAGTAAGCAGTTTGCAATGTTTAGAAGAGTTAGCAAGTTAACCATTTTATTCATTCCTTAGAACTCATTTGGTATTCTCTCTTTTCCTACAGAATTCAATGTCTTCGCTCTAAGTCACATTTTCACAACGGGATCATCAGGATAGCACCTCATCTGTTGCTAGTTCTCTTTGGTGAGTTGTAAAACCGGTGCACACCACAGTACTCACTAGGCAATTTGTTGAGCTTCCTATCATTTTTAAGTGACGTTGAAAATAACATTCTGGTCTGTATGAAATGTTCCACACGTGACACAGAATGTCTGTTTGTGTGCCCTACCCTCCAAATCCAGCGACTGCGGGGTATTACTCTCATCCATGTGGTCACTGGAATAAGATGCACGTTAAATGAAAAGACTAGGTTCCAGTTTGTGGAGAAATCAAGATTGTTGTGTTATTTAGTAGTAAAGCATTAACAGCACCTTTCTTTCCCCGTCTTCCACTGTTTACAGACTGAGATTTGGGGTCAAGTGAGGAAGGCATGTGTTCCTTGTCCAGTGACCCACACTCCTTCACAGGGGCCATGGTAAAGTGCATCCTGATCATGGCATTTTCTGTCTACCAGTACAGAATAGCTGCTGTCTGTATGTGTCTGCATAATCGGAACTCTCAATTGAATGTCAGCCTTTTTAATCGGCTGTGTTTACTGGTAGCCACATGGTTGCATCAGACGCACTGTCAAAGTTTCACCCTGTCTGATGCCTCGGTAGTGCATCTTTTATTTAGAATGGAGGCCTTTGAGGGATATGGAGCAGTATTACACCCTGGTCAGTCATTAAAGAGCGTGTCTGGCGGTGTGTGTGTGTGTGTGTGACCGTATGTGTGTCTCTGACCGGGTGTATGTGTGTATGTCTGCCAGGATTGACATTAAGAGTAGCCCTATAGCGCGGGGCAAGTGATTTGCCTGAAGGTCAAGTGCCTTTCAGACTTTACTGTCAATCGCTGATGTGTATGTGTGTCTCTGCCTGTGTCTGTTATGCGTTCCTGTGCCTGCCCCCTGGCTGGCCCCTGCAAAGTGTTACCCCAGCCGTGCAGACACTGTCAGCTTGGCTCCCAGACAGCGGTCAGTTGGTTGGTTGGTGGGGCTGAGGTAGCAGCCCCTGTCCTTTCTGTCATGTCTATGGACCACCGCACTAGTGCCATCATGCTGTCACTGGACTCATAGACGATCCTAACCTAACCGCTCAGGGGCTCCAGCCCCCTGTTTTTTGGTCCCTGAATAAAAATAATTGAACTGATTCTGTGTTCATGCCACACATTCCCATCAAATAAACCCTCTGTGGGTTTCTAAGATATGCTGACCTTCTATTGGGCAGTAGGTATGCAACATCTAAGAGCTCCTCACTATAGCATGGAAGGGGGCAGACAGTTTGCAAATGGATACCAGTTGAATGGATTTAATTTGGGCCTTGATTGTTTTTAAACACACTTGGTTGTAAATAGATTACTTATGATATTTTCTACTTGGCGAAGTGTGCTCTGTAGCCGGTGTCTGTTTTCTGTCTCAGAACTGGATTGCACAGACCCGCTTTAGTGTCATGCCAGGCTGTCAGCCAGAGTTGAGGCACTTTTAGCAGTGGACTTGTGTGTGTGTGTGGAGAATTGAGAGATTGCACAGGGATGATTCAAGACAACACACCTATTGAGAGTTTGTTTTAGCATCAACACTCTATCTTCCTTTGGCTTCATCATTGGCTATTTGAAATCCTATTCAGTGAAAGTTACTGTTAGAGGTATGAAAACTGAGGTTAAATCTGGGAGTGGTTGGAGAATGGCTACAGTTGAAGGTGCTTGTAACCAGTGAATGGGGATAGTAGTGGACTATTGAGTTATTTTACAAGACACGGGTAATGATATTCCACATCAACTACACATCTTCTGATTGGCAGGAGGAGGAGGAGGAGGGGCAGGAGAGCATGGAATGTATCCAGGCCAATCAGATCTTCCCCAGGAAGCCCCCAGTCCTGGAGGAGGAGAGCCTGCAGGTGAGAACACTAGATGTCTGGGCTGGTTAGCACGATGACAAGTCATGCCAGTTATCGCAAAGTCATTTCTATACGTGTGTCAAGTATGTGTAATGGTCATGTCTGCACATAGTTGTGTTTTTATATGGCACCTCCTTTTCAAGTGATACGCTTCTGTGCCCTTTGATCTTTGATATCTTCCCTCCCATGGTGGCAGGTGCCCTTTCCCGAGCTGCATGGCGAGTTCACAGAGTACGTGGGTAGAGCGGAGGATGCCATCATCGCCATGTCCAGATACCGCCTCCACATCAAATTCAAAGAGTCCATCGTCAACGTAAGTACTGCTGACTAACTAAGTGAAGGCTAGGTAGTTGGAAAGCACACAGTTTAATTTCAGTGTCTGAAGCAACTCTGCAGCTGGCCAGGACAGTGACACCCTATTGTCTCCAGTCTGTCTGTGTATCGAGACTTTTTATGAATGGAGACTGCGTGCTGGGGCCAGTGACAGTATGCCACTACTGTTGTGGAGAGGGCATTTAGATGGACTTGGTGATAGTCATTGGCAGCGGTGCCGCGTGACTGTTCTCAGCAGGTCTGCTTTTGCACTCGGTCCTTTGCTTTTCTCTTTCCACTTGCCGTTGCCATGGTTGCGACAATCCCGTCAGTGATGCACAACACATTCACCCTCTCCCCCTTTTGCCATGTTGGCTATATAGAGATTGTATTTGTTACCAATGTATGGTGATTTCGAAATTAACATATCATTACGCTGGTTTTATGGCCAATTCCCTCCATTTACTAACAAATGACACTGCTTTACTTCCTCTCACCATCCTGACATGGTACAGTAATAGTACTGTAGTCATGGTACCATAGTAATAGTGCAATAGTACTGTAATAATAGTACTATAGTAATAAACAGCCTTGTTGTGCAGGTTCTGCTCCTTTTGGATCAGCATGATACAGTGTATGGTATACAAAACATGTAGGCCTATGTCACACACAATCTATTTGTGTTCCAGTCACATCCACACTAACAGTTTACTGATCTGCACTAGAATGTTCCAGCTCTTACCACGTAGCCGACCTATTTGGTTTTATGCCATTGTTGCAGTCAGTCAATCATGTGTTTTATATTGTAGCGAACTGTCACTGTGTTCCATGCAACAGCGTGCGCGTTCTCTTCACACCCATTTGGATAGGATGGTAAAAGCGCTGGCGTCACATGGCTGTGGTTCATCGCTCACAAATCTGCCAGTGGGGGCGGGAGGCGCAAAGAATGGAGCGAGAGAACTCAGTGAGGCAGGCCGTTGATTTCATTGTGTGGCCCAGATTGGAGCTGTAGATTGCAGAGCAGGAATTAAAACAGAGCTGTGGGATGTGAGACTAAGGAATCTGTGGACAGTCAACAGGCTCAACAGAGACACAGCTTTAATTCAGTTTCTCTTTTCTCCTGTTTTCAACTACAGAGTGAGAGTTGTGAGGTGTCAGTAAGTGCCTACCCAGCAGTCCCTGCATGCCCAGTGTGGTGCCCTGCCCAGACTGGGCTGGATGACATCATGGCGACGTGTGTGTTAACCCGTTGCATGGCATTGGACTGTGTTGGAGTTGTGACACAGCATTAGCTTCACTCTCAGAGCCACTACAGAAAATAAAATGTGCTTTGGGTGAAACTTTTAGTAAAAGTATGCATTTTTCTTTATAGACTCTTCAAAATCTGCTCAAACATCTTGTTCAAAACATGAATGAATCTAATGTCGTTTTGACGGTATTTGCCTAGATCAGATGAGGGTGTTTATTAGACAGTGTGGGGGAATTTACTGCACTAGGGTCCAGCACTTTTACATAGTGAATCAGTATACGATGGAAGAACATCAAATCAGAAGGCGGTATTCGAGGAGATGTGAAAATGACACAACCTTCGCCTGGAAAATACAGTTTGACAACTAATGCCGCTGGCTTACATTTGCAGCTGTAGGTGTGAAGGTGCAGCATGTGCTCAGATGGATTTCATGATGACAGCGGTGTAGCCTATAGCACTCCCGGCATGATCGGCATTATCACAGTTGACACGAAACACTAACTAGCCTACTAACTGGCTTTGAATTTAGACATTTTGTGGGTGTTGGTGCTGCACAAGCATGTGATTGTGAGTTCTGCTAACTTATTTTAGGATGGCCCCTCGTTCCGATGTTGAGCACATCTAGGCCTAGACCCTGAAGCTAGCTTATTTGTGTGAGCAGGGAGAAAAAATTCAGCCTGCTGGTTTGGAGATTGTGTGACTCTGCTGTTCCTGTGTCTGTGTTTATTCTCTCACCAGGTCCCTCTGCAGCTCATAGAGACTGTGGAGTGTCGTGACATGTTCCAGCTCCATGTCACCTGCAAGGACTGTAAGGTCGTCAGGTAAGACCACTGAAACGATGCATGCGTGTTGCAAATGCTATTTTTATTTTTTCTCTCTCTCTCTCAAATAAACGATCTTGGTTTAGGTCTATGATTGTGTTGCTTGTCTCCCAGGTGTCAGTTCTCTACATTGGAGCAGTGTCAGGTGTGGCTGAAGCGGCTGAGTGCTGCGGTCCGGCCCCCGTCTCTCCTGGAGGACCTCTTCTCCTTCGCCTTCCATGCCTGGTGTGTGGGCGTGTACGCCGGGGAGAAGGAGCAGCAGGGGGAGCTGTGCAGGCCAGGTAACGCTGGCAGTGATACTGGTGTCCTCGGACCTCTACTCAATTGGTGACAGACATAAGTCCTCATGTCTACTCTGTGTCCCTGTGTGCCTGTTAGGAGAGCATGTGACCTCCTGGTTCAAGAACGAGGTGGAGAGGATGGGCTTTGACACTCAAAACGCCTGGAGGATATCTGACATCAACAGCAAGTTCAGGTATGAGCAGCCAACCACCCCCGCTAACAGCCTGCATCCTACAGGGCTGATCTGATTACCAGGCCGCCCAGGGTAGTGCCGTGATAACCGTCTACTGTCCCCCTGCTGCACACACTGCTCTGTGTGTGATACAAGGCTGGTTGTGCTGTTGTCCTCCACTGATAATCAGCCTCATGTAGATAAGGGCCTAGCCCGGGATTAGGTGTCTGGTGATAGGGGCTTATTAGAGGCATCACACAGCCTGTGCTCCTGCTCTAACCACTGTCCCTCTCTCCTCTGGCGTTGACAGGCTATGCTCTAGCTATCCGCAGCAGCTCCTGGTGCCAGCCTGGATCACAGACAAGGAGCTGGAGAATGTGGCAGCCTTCCGCTCCTGGAAGAGATTCCCGGCTGTGGTGTTCAGGTGGGTCTGTCGGTCTTTGTAGTGAGTGAGGAAGAACGGGGTTGTCTGTGAATACAATGCAAAGCAAGGACGACTCCTTTCACCTTGAGGTTTGTTGCACGAGTAAGGGGGGGGGGGGGGGGGAAATTCTATCTTTGCAAAAGTCCTTTTTTGGGGGGGACCCAATCCTCTCACAGGAGACGGTGTTATTGACTCTGGAGGCCAAATGGATCAGTGTTGCTCCATGTTGTTTTTTCACACAGTGCATTTTTTTCTCAGTTATTTGTCTCCTGACTGTCCCATGCCTCTCTTCTCCTCCAGGCACCAGAGCACGGGGGCTGTGATCGCCCGCTGCGGCCAGCCGGAGGTCAGCTGGTGGGGCTGGAGGAATGCAGACGACGAGCACCTGGTCCAGTCCATCGCCAAGGCCTGTGCTGTAGATGGCAGCTCCCGTAAACACCTGGCCATCGGATCCTACACCAACGGAACCAATGAAATCAACGGCACCAATGACCTCGTCGACACAGACTTCGGTCAGTCCCTAACATGCACACGTACCTCACAGTGCTGAAGCAGCACCTTCCAATCTGTTTGTGTGGCTTTGCTGTGGACATTTGGTTAAGCGATGTGGCTTGTCTGGTAAAGTGAGGGGCCTTTGACTCGGAGAGAGCAGACCACATAACTCAGCGCAGGTTCACTGTCATGTGGAGTGTTTGATTTATGTTCAATCAGATTTATATCACATAAAAATAAATGTCATTTGATAATACTGACTGTTATAAGCTATGCAGAGATTTAAATAGTTGTCTCTCTTTGTTTGTCAGAATCGTCCCTGACGAACAGCTCGGAGGTGGAGACGCTGGCCATCCAGCCACAAAAGCTGTTGATCCTGGATGCTAGGTCCTATGCAGCGGCTGTTGCCAACAGAGCCAAGGGAGGGGGCTGTGAATGCCCAGGTAAGACGGCTCATCTCTGAGCCAGTGGCTCCAGTAGACTGAGGTCGATGGGTTTGCATGGAAGCAGGTTATTGTCGACTTAATGCCAACATAGCAACTGTCCTAACTGTCCTCACTATCCGCACTATTTTCTGCACCAAAGTAGTTGTTTTGGTAGTAATGATGTGTTATTTAACCACAAACGGACTCTCACCATGTCCTACTCCATACAGAGTACTACCCCAACTGTGAGGTGGTGTTCATGGGCATGGCCAACATCCACTCCATCCGTAAGAGTTTCCAGTCCCTGCGCTTCCTCTGCACCCAGATGCCCGACCCGGCCAAGTGAGTTCTGCCTCTAGCACTGCAGTGGAGCTCTGTTAAGATTGGGCTCACAGTCCAAAATGTATTACACAAGCAGCAACTCCCTACCCCACTCCAGTTTGTTGTCATGGTGGCGGAGTAACTGTAGTAACTCCAGAGGTGTTTTGGCCTAGGCCACACATTTGGCTTTGGTTTAGGGAGAGCTGGTCCAGCCCCAAAGTAAACAATCTCTTTCCATCTGAACAGAGATTCCACCCGCCGTTTTGTAATTGAATCACAATGACTCCCTTGAAGCAAGAGCACACTGTTGAAACTACTCACAAGACAATGGCCAAAGTTTTTCATAACAGAATTCAGACATATTAAAGATGCATATTTTTCATTTGGGACAGCTTGAAAACACCCTGTTATGTTTTGTTTGTATTACTCATTACATTTGGAGCAGGTCCTTAGTTTGTCTTTATCTAAGATGGGGAGTGGTGTTTATAAGTTAGTGCTTGGTGGGACTGAGTGTATGTGAGTGGTTTGTGTACACTACAGTGAAGCTGTGTATTCAGGAGATGATGCCATTCTCTCTGTAGCTGGCTGTCTGCTCTGGAGAGCACCAAGTGGCTGCAGCACCTGTCTCTGCTGCTGAAGGCGGCCCTGCTGGTGGTGAACGCTGTGGACCGCGACCACAGGCCCGTTTTGGTGCACTGCTCTGACGGATGGGACCGCACGCCCCAGATCGCCGCTCTGTCCAAGCTGCTGCTGGACCCATACTACCGCACCATTGAGGTAGGCTGGCTGGGGTGATCATTGGGCCCTTTTGCTTGATTTGAAGAGGATCATTTTAGGTTGATTTAATCATTTGACCAGCGGTCTGACGTCTTATCTCACCACTAGTGATGAGATGGGTATGCTGGATGCATGCTGCATCGGAGCTTCTCAAAGTCATCAGGGGGCGTGGTCGAAGGGTGCGCACCTCATCTCTGCTGTCACATCCAACCTGGTTCGATATTTGCTTTTAATGCAGACGAGAGCATTGAATCCAGTTTGACAGATATAAGCTGGTGAAGGGTACCATGAGTTTTACGGTGCGTTCAAGACAACTGGGAACTCTGTTAAATACGAGGTCTAATAAGGGCGTCAGTGATCTTCAGGTTGGAAAGTTGGACCTCTTTCTAGAGGCCCGAGTTTCCGAGTTGGAATTCTGAGTTGGATGACCGTTCAAAACTATTTTTCCCAGTCGGAGCTAGTTTTTGTTGTTGTTTTTGTTTAGACTTCCCAGTTGTTTTGAATGCTGCATTAATGCTCAGTGGGAGACTGCAGGGTATTCCCTTTTGAGTCAGGACCCAAAACTCATCTGTAGCGACCAGTGAATGCATTCGGTCACATGACAGCTCAATCAGCTGTTCGATTTCACTTACCGGCATGTCAGCTGAGCCAGGATCACAGTCAAACGGATTGGGAAGTAGGTCCCAAAGTGCTCTTCCAAGCCTCTGTGGTGAGCAGTCACCACTCGTGTGGGACACTTGGTGCTGCTTTTTGTTAGAAACATGCACAGCATGGTTGACTTGTGAAAGACTCTCCACCAATAAGAATTCTTTCCTCTGAATCGAGTGACTCATCTGTAGAATGTTTTTGTATTTCCCATGCATGCTTGCGTTCCGTTTCCCAAATATGTCTGTTACATAGGCAAGGAGACCGTCTTCATTACACAAAGATAAGAAAATCCTTTAAAAATAATATATATATATTTTTCTTTTACATCTATTGTGAATGACAACAGTCCTTCTCTCAACGGGAAAAGTCTTTGCAACACTCCCCGTTGATAACCACCGAGCCTCGGTGTGAAATAGTTTTGTAATGTTCTATCAGAGCAGTGGATATGTTTTGATGTTGTTTACAATCAAAGTTGCCTATTGCAGTGTATCTGAGTTCTGTGCTCAGCTCTTGCTGCTAGTTGCTCTCGGTGTATCATACAATGCGTCCATGTGGCAGAGGGAGACATTAATAACTAGAGGGCAGAGGCCTGCCTGCCGTCCCGCCATAGATGGAGCCGCATCTGTGCAAAGCCCACCATTCGATCCCATGGAAACAGTTTTTCGTCAATATACCCGCTCAGCACACTGAACATCCCCTGTGCTGTTTCATAGTCGGGAATTGTGAGAGAGAACAATATGTGCTCGTGAATAGCATCCTGCGACATGTACAGTACCAGTCAAAAGTTTGGACACACCTACTCCATTCAAGAGTTTTCTTTATTTTTACTATTTTCTACATTGTAGAATAATAGTGTAGACATCAACTATGAAATAACGCATATGTAATCATATAGTAACCAAAAAAGTGTTACACAAATCAAAATATATTTTAAGTTCTTTAAAGTAGCCACCCTTTGATGACAGCTTTGCACACACTTGGCATTCTCTCAACCAGCTTCACCTGGAATGCTTTTCCAACAGTCTTGGAGTTCCCACATATGCTGAGCACTTGGTGGCTGCTTTTCCTTCACTTTGAGGTCCAACTCATCCCAAACCATCTCAATTGGGTTGAGGTCGGGTGATTATGGAGGCTCGGTCATCTGATGCAGCACTCCATCACTCTCCTTCTTAGTCAAATAGCCCTTACACAGCCTGGAGGTGTGTTTTGGGTCATTGTCCTGTTGAAAAATAAATGATAGTCCCACTCTGCGCAAATCAGATGGGATTGCGTATCGCAGCAGAATGGTGTGGTAGCCATGCTGGTTAAGTGTGCCTTGAATTCTAAATAAACCACGGACCGTGTCACCAGCAAAGCAGCCCCACACCATCACACCTCTTCCTCCATGCTTCACGGTGGGAACCACACATGCTTAGATCATCCGTTCACCTACTCTGCGTCTCACAAAGACACGGCGGTTAGAACCAAAGATCTCAAATTTGGACTCATCAGACCAAAGGACAGATTTTCCCCGGTTAATGTCCATTGCTTGTGTTTCTTGGCCCAAGTAGGTCTCTTCTTCTTATTGGTGTCCTTCAGAATTGGTTTCTTTGCAGCAATTTGACCATGAAGGCCTGCTTTCACTCAGTCTCCTCTGAATAGAAATTTCTGAGACTGGTAACTCTAATCAACTTATCATCTGCAGCAGAGTTAACTGAATCTTCCTTGGCCAGTTTCATCAGAACGCTTGATGGTTTTTGTGACTGCACTTGAAACTTTCAAAGTTCTTAATTGTTTTGATTGACTGACCTTCATGTCTTAAGAGAAATGACAGTCCATCATTACTTTATCTTATTTGAGTTTTTTTTGCCATAATATGGACTTGGTCTTTTACCATAAGTTTATTTGGTTATGTCATGATTCCATATGTGTTAGCCATTCACCGTGGGAATGATTCAAGTGCAACAGTGAAGTGCGGCCCTTTCCTATGATCTAAGGGCACTTTCTGGTTTAATTTTCCTTTTAGATTTAGATTTTTAAGGTTAACCACATTACAAGGTTTTTGAGATATAACATCATCTTTGTATTTTTTTTGTATATTAAAAAACATGCGCTGGCACACACTCAGAATAATAGTTTGTGTGGAGGTGCTGACACAGTGAAGGCACAGGGATGCCGAACCGTTGGTAAATAACCATTCAATTGCCTGGAGTTTATACATGGAGTGGCAACATGGCAACTTTCTTTCTTTTGATATGTTTTCTTTTCTTTTTTTGTATATAACATTTTTCTCACAAGATTTTGGAAATTCTCCTGCGACTCCATTTTCATATCGGGCGACCCCACATAGTTTGCGAACCGCTGAATTAGACATAAACAGAGGCACATTTACATGGCTGGCTGAAATAAATATTTGCCCATATTGTCCTATTTGAATTAAAATGCACCTCTAACTGTTGATATATTCTCTCTGCAGGGTTTCCAGGTGCTGGTGGAGACTGAGTGGCTGGACTTTGGTCATAAGTTTGCTGACCGCTGTGGCCACGGGGAGAATTCAGAGGATCTGAACGAGCGCTGCCCGGTGTTCCTGCAGTGGCTGGACTGTGTGCACCAGCTGCAAAGGCAGTTCCCATGCTCCTTTGAGTTCAATGAGGCTTTTCTGGTGAGGAGGACCACCATAGACCTGAATAGAATGGAATCAAACTCACTTAGTCATTTAGAATCTGAGAATTGAGAGTTGGCTGCAACTCAAATGTTTATATTTGGATTAGTGTGAATTACAGTCATTTATTGGAGTGAGTTACTGTTTTATATCTGGCTGTGAGACCGGGATCTGTAATTACCATGGAGAGTGCTGTAATATTTTAGGCTCAGAGATGCATAGAATTTTTACTTTCACTATCATGATCATACCTGGGATTTGAGCATGCTCCTACATGTGTGTGTGTGCAGGTTAAAATGGTGCAGCACTCCTACTCCTGTCTGTTTGGCACCTTCCTGTGCAACAGTGGGAAGGAGAGAGAGGACAGGCGCGTTCGGGAGAGGACTTGCTCCGTGTGGTCACTGCTGCGACCAGCCAACCGCATCTTGAGGAACATGCTCTACTCCTCCCACTCCGAGACTGTATGTCTGAGCTCTTTTTGCTCACCCCTTTCATATTGGAACATTCACTGCATGCCTCAGATACAATGGGGTGACTTTTAGGGAACACCCTGGAGTGCTATAACTTATATTTGTCTACTTAAACTGTTCACGGTCCTAAACCTAAGCAATATCATTTTATCTATTTAAAACTGTGTTTTTGTGTACTTTTTTTTGCCTTGCTTGCTCAAGTGTGAATATTGTTTTCTGTCACATGTATTTATTTACAAGCCCCTTCTATATCTAAAGTTGTGGCTGTTGTTGTAGGTGCTCCACCCTGTGTGTCACGTGCGTAACCTGTTGCTGTGGACGGCAGTCTACCTGCCCAGCTCCTCCCCCACCACCCCCTCTGATGAGTCGTGTGCACCGTATCCTGTGCCAGGTGCCAACACAGAAGACACACCCCTGGGCAGGTGAGCCTGCCACTCGGCCATTTCCTCCCTGATATAAGGAGGGCCCCACAGCATAACCTGCTCCGCTGGCCTGACTGCTTTTGACTCGCTCAATGCAGAAGGGCGATATCGGCGGGCCCGCAGAAATTGTAGGCTAAGAGTTAAGGCTGTTTACAACATACCACAAAGTGTTTTGTTTTTGTGACCATTGTTATCGACGATAACTGTGGTGAGGACGTGGTTCAAAAACAATGCTGGAGTCCTTCCATATTTTATTTTCTGTGCAAGCTTAACTGTCTAGTTTTCCCTTGATGATTGGCTCATGGGGATATCGCTTAATTACAATGCTAATCTTACATCTTCTCAATCACTTGAGCTATGCTTCGCTCCATATTTTCTCATTTGTGGACATACTTGTCTTAATCCTGAACACACTGTAGTGATTAGTTGATTATATACCCAACCTCAGCTTCAATCATGAGGCCTCAAAGACACTGAGCCATTGTTTAGGGATGAAAGGCTGTTTTTTTCCCACATGCTAATCAACTCAATACCTCTTTCCTCCTTCGAAAGACGTCCGAAGACCCGTTCCTTCGATAACTTGCCCAGCGCCTGTGAGCTGGGGAGCTCGCTGGCCCCAAACCGGCGCTCCAGTGACCCGAGCCTGAATGAGAAGTGGCAGGACCACCGGCGCTCTCTGGAGCTCAACATTGCTGTGGGGCCCGACGCAGGGGGAGCTCAGGAACAGGATGGGCGGGCTAACAGCCAGCCTGTAGCAGCAGGGCCTCAGGCAGGCATGGATGACTCTGAGCTGGAGGACAGCCCTGAAGGCCAGCAGACTGAGCTGAGAGATGGAGCCTCCAAGGGGTCAGTATCAGCAGGAGAAGCGATAGAGCTGTCCATTGAGCTAGCTGTGGCAGAGGGACAGATGGAGAACATTCTCCAGGAGGCAACGAAGGAGGAAGCTGGTGCTGAGGCTCAGCGAGAGGTTAACGCTACTGCTGCCGTGGCTCGATCTCCGATCGATGCTAATGGAACAGAGACTGAGAAAGAGGTCAAGGCAAGTGATTTTGAGACTGATAAACAAGCTAACGCCAATGGGGCTGAGACTACTATAACTAATGGTCATCACCCAGGGAATGGCACAGATGAGCCTGAAGAGGAGTCTGGTGTGTCTCCAGCCAGTCCCCCCCTGCCCACCGATGTGTCCACGGATGTTCCAGAGGAGCAGGAGGCCCTAGAGAGGCGGGAGTCAGAGGAGCTGGTGGAGCAGGTTCTGGAGAACTGTACTGCCCAGGAGGAGCCAGAACACAACCCTACCCCCAGCACAGCCCAGCCAGCCCCCGCTGCCCCTAGAACTTTTACCAATGGCTTTGGAGAGAGGACACCAGAGGAGCCAGAGACAGCTGTGTATCTCCTCCCACTGGAGCCTGAGTCCAGCAGACACCACTCAGAGGCCCTGGTGCAGGCAGACCAGAGGTCTTCCCTCATGGAGAGTTCCACAGAGACTCTGACTGAAGAGGCCTGCAGCAGGCCAGAGGCCCCAGTGCAGGCACCCATCTGCCCAGGCCCCCAGCCCCGCACTGAAGGCAGGAGCCAACTTTCCTGTCTCAGGAGAGTGAACGGGGAGGCAGAGCCAGAGCAGGGGGCATCCAGGACTTTAAATGGAGGACACAAGCGGCCCTCTGTCAGTGCCTTCCAGTCTTTGAGTGCTGAGCCCAGCAGGGAGGGTCTATGTAATGGCGAGAGCTCAGAGGGGGAGCCCTGTGGTGGCCCTCACTGGGCCAAGGTGAATGGGGAGCGGGCCCAACTGAGCCGCCAGGTCTCCCTGGCCTCCTGCAGCTCCCTGACCCTCCATCGCCGGGGCAGCTGCTCCCAGCACCGCTGCTTCCACACCTTACTGGGGCGCCGCGCCGCCACGCCCAGCCCCGAACAGCCGGCCCGCAGTCACCTGGACGACGACGGGCTGACGCTGCACATGGACACCATCCAGCAGCGGCTGAGGCAGATTGAGGCAGGCCACCAGATGGAGGTGGATATGCTGAAGAAGCAGGTGCAGGAGCTGTGGAGCCGCCTGGAGAGCCATCACCACGCAGCGTCCCTCAGGATCAACGGAGACATCGGAGACGAAGTGGTAAGACCCAGGCTCGCCCTGCAGAGGAAGAACTTTTCAGTTAATTGCTGTAACAGAGTTGATTTGAGTCAGAATTTTCCCAAATTACTTGATCAGACTGACAATGCTGAGGAGTTTTTTTTTGTTATATTTGTGAGAAGTAGAGAACTTTTGAGGATCTAGACATTTAAGAGGAGAACCACCTAATTATGACTAATTAAGTAAGATGTGAAATTACAAAGATGCTGAGTTGTCTCATTCCCTCTCACTCAGACCTCAATGACAGACTCGGAGTGTAACCTGGACGCTAACTGCCTGTCGCGCTGCAGCACGGAGCTCTTCTCCGAGGCTAGCTGGGAGCAGGTGGATAAGAATGACACGGAGGTAAGCTGCCTGGCCGAATTGGATGATACACTAGGGGACGTGTATAAGGAGTGGAAGCTGAGTGATGGAGTATAGTGGCTGTAGAGATGCTAGCTGAGAACTTCAATTTGGCTGCCTGTTGCAGGTGACCCGCTGGTACCCGGACCACTTGGCAGCTCAGTGCTACGGGTGTGAGAGTAGGTTCTGGCTCGCCACCAGGAAGCATCACTGCAGGTAACCAACCACAGGCTCTTATCCTTGCTATGGTTTTAACTAGGCCCTGGATGCCCTCAGACGCACTGCTATCACTTCTGAGCTAATGAGACTTGGCTAAGGAGACACTACCTCAGTTCAAGCTTGTTGATTTCACTTTGTTTTGAGTTTCATGCTTTTGTTCCGTATGGGTCTTTTTTGGTTTGTAAATGTAAAATTACCTTATTATGCCCGCAGGTGGCACTGATAAATGACAAAGAAAGTTGTCATTCTATCATTACCGTTCTGTTATAGAAGACAAACATTTCGTTTTTTTTTTTCTTTATAGGTCAGATGAATGAATTTCATCTTTGGTTTTCTCATTTCCTCATTGCTATCCTTTACTTCCTGTTATGTGGGGGCAGCTTCAACATGCTATTTTGATGCCGCTCCAGATGCATTTCCACGCTGCTCCAAAAGCCGCATATCAATATGCTTTATCAGTGCTTTTGGCCTACTTTAAAATCATCATTTGCTCATCCATAGTCGGCAAACTAGTTTATCCGCAACGTTTTTGTTCACACAATCCTCACAATGCCTCATCGTAGCCTGAATGGGTGCAGCTAAGTTGAGTGTTTTCCCTGTTAGGCAAACTGGAGCTGTGACACGGTATTTTGGCTTTGAACCCAGCTGTAAACGTGACAATCTTATTGTAACACTGTGTAGGGATGATTGCAGACTTATATGGTGTAATTGAGTGATTATTTGAATGCGATCATTCAAATCAAGGCCATTCAAGACAGACCTTTTCATTTTCTGTGCTACTGGTGTTGTCAAGACGATGGGGAAGGATTTTTTTTTTGAATCGGAGCCAAAAAGGGAGTGGCCTATAACAAAGTGTAGAGTTTGTTAGATATGGAACAGGGAAAGTAGGGGTTTTATCAGTATCTGTGAGTGTGGTAGGGAGAAAAGTAGCCTGTTGCCTGTCCTTGCAGTGCGGACTAGATGAGAGGGCTTGTGAGCCTGGTCTGAGCCAATCTCTGATGTTTGCAATTGTTCCATTCTCTACCCCCCCCCCCCCCCCCCCCCCCCCCCCCCCCCCCCTCTCCTCCACAGTGACAGGGAGCATGTCCAAGAGGCCTGGTGAGATACGGCTCCTCTCTCCCCTCTCACCTACCTTCCCTCTAATCCTGCATCGCTCCACCTTTTTGGTTGACTTCATCCTAACCCACCCCCACCCCATACTGAATGGCTTTACCCCACTCAGTCTCTTTGTTGGCAGTATTCTCTTCAAGAAGCTCAGAGATGGCTCTCCCATGACCCTGATGGTCTGCTCATTTCTGGTCCCGTTGGACGGATGAGCATGAAGCTGAGAGTGGCAGGCAGATGTCTGAAAAGATGATTTAACAACACCTGTTTTTCATGGCAGTGCAAGGGGTGCATTTAGTGAGTGTGCTGTAGTGGAAGGTTGAGGATTTTAGTCCCTTCACCAATACTTCCACCTGGAAACGTCTAATCGGTGACCTAAGTGTTGAGCCGCTAGTCTAAAAAGGTACAGAACAGCAGGAGCATGGTACCCCTCCCCCCCAATAGCACCTCATTATTCTGTACCTAGGCCTGTTCACTTCCTGCCACAGTGCTGCCCCCTGCATCTCTCCCCTCAGCATGCTACATGAGTCTGCTGAGTGCTTTAAGACATGATGTGACCAGGCTGGATATAAATGTTGCAGGGGGATTTTAGTGTGTTTATATATACTCTCGGGACCACTTGGAAAGTAGAATTTCCCCTATGAAATGCAGCCAGTCAGGTGAATGCTGCCATTGTGGTGTGTGAGAGACCAGCATGTTCTTACTTGCGAAGTATATGCATGGTATGAGCTCTGCATTAGCTACCTTATGACTAGTTACTTGAAGATAATACATTTATTTGTATTTTATTTAATTATTATTAAGTTGAGCTGTGTGATTTGCTGACCTGCCAAACAATATTGATCCCTGATGTTAGACTGCCATTGCTCTGTACTGGTATCGATGAGGATACTGTTTCTTATCAGGGCCTCACTGTTACAAGTTATGATGGCTATAAAGATCAGGCACCTTTTGATAAAAAGGGTCTTACTCTTAAATGATGCTTGGGGTTTTGTCTCATACCCACTCACTGACTAAACAGCCCCTCTGTGAGCGAGGCTGAACCTGTGCTGCCTCTGTCTCCACCCTGTAGGAACTGTGGGAATGTGTTCTGTGCCAGCTGCTGCGACCAGAAGATCCCTGTGCCAAGCCAGCAGCTGTTTGAGCCCACTCGTGTGTGTAAGACCTGCTATGGCAGCCTCCAGATCAATACAACTCCCAACCCCATGGAGCTGGAGGAACCAATCACAGCCAGCTCCAACTAAGGACCTGGGAGGGGCTGGGCCTGCCAGCCAGCCACTGACACAGCCAGGCACACTGCTGAGAAGCCCAAGGAGCTGCAGAATGTCCCATGTGTGTGTGTGTGTTGCAAAATATGGATTTTCATGTATATAGGCCTGCAATGCCGGATGTAGTGGAGGAGGTGAATTAGGTATTTTTTGTGAGATGCTAAGCACTTTGAGTGGTGGTTATGCACAGGAATGAGTAAATGGGCAGACATATGGAGGGAGGAGGGTGTGTGTGACAACAGACAGGACGGCTGGTAGTGTTGGTGGAGGGACTGCGATGGAGTGAGGATAGCCTGCCTGGTCCCACTGGCCAGGGGGGGGCACAAGAGTGTCATCTCTGAATGATGCTGCAAAGTCTGAGGGCTTGTGTTCATCTGAAACATTTTAAAAAATGTATTTTTTACCCCCACTCACATTTCTCTCTGACGAGAAGTACCATCATCCATCCTCTAGTAAAACCTCCAGTGCTTCAGGAACCTCTTCCAGTGTCCAGAATAGGGCTGGACTGTGATGGCAAGACCTTTCAACGACATCTGGGGAACACCTGGATGAACTTGGGCAGAATTCTAACTTGAGTTATGTGTCTGAAGTTGGGACTCTACCCTAAGCAGGGAGAGGATTTGTGAGCCACTGAGATCTAACAAGTGTTAGTTTGAATGGCATCAAGGTATGAATCCTCACCTAGCTGGTTTCACTTTGCCCTCTCTTGGTGTGAATAGGTGCCATAAACCGATAACAGACCGTGTGGATCAGGGGTCAGCAAGCCTGTTCCTGGAGTGACGCAAATATGGCAGGATTTTGTTCCAACTAGGCGCCACGCCTGACCAACTGAGCTAATTGATCAGTTCAATGGTTGCCTAAATTAAACACACCTGGTCTTCTGGGTCGGTTAAATCAAACATGAAGTGCCTGCGGCCCTCCAGGACCAGGGTTACCTACTCCTGGTGTTGATAATGTTGACAGCTGGTATTATGACAGACAGCAATTCAGCACTGGCTCTCTCTTACACACGGAGTCCCTGACTGGAAATAGCATCTGATCTGAATGACAGCACGGTGGTGTTGTCACTTGATATCAAATACATAATACGCTCATGGGTTTTGTCTGCCAGGGAGAGGCTGTGGAAATTAACTCGTTAACTTTGCCTTCATGCCCTTCACTTAAAATTAGGATGACCCCCCCCTAATTTACCCTGCAGGCACTGGGACCATGGTGGTGCTGAAGTGGACATGACATCATGTTCCATCCATCACAATCACGGTTTAATAGGAAGTGATGTAATGGTTGTCACTAAGGGATGTGCTTCTGTCATGTTTCTGCATCAGTTTCCTCCTGTAATGACAGGAACTCATTTAACAATATGTCCTTGTTAGCAGGAGGGGTGAACTAATTACCCAACACTGACTGCTTAGTTGCTATTTGTTGAACATTTAATTTTTATTGTAGGGCGTTCATTAGAGCCATAAATGCATCACAACGTGTCCCTTTGAACATCCTCATAGCCACCCTTGCATCATGTCCTATATAAACCAAGGAAGTGCTGGATAGTACAAGGTGATGAAATGTATAGTACAGCGTCTGTGTGGAACTTCCAGTGACACTAGAGGGTGCACTTCTCCTGGCTGGTTAGCGCAGTCTTCACCAGCTGAAATGAGATGAGTAGCTTCATTTATCTCCTCAGACACACCTTACCCTGCCCAAGGGCCATTCAATGACCTCCTCGCAGATACATTTTTGTAAAATAAATGAATAAATAATAAATTAAATAATATATTCACATAAGTATATACCATTGAAGAAACTGTATAGAATCCTTGAGTAGTGGTTCACTAAATTAGTCAGCAAAAGTATTTTTTTTTTTCATTTGTTATTTTTCTTTTTGTTGTTGATTGCAGACAAAACAAAGATGGATTTTTTTTCAGAGGACATGGTTACTTTTTTTTTGATGCTGCCGTGGTTTTACCTTTTTAATGCTATCACTACCTTTTTTCATTATTTATTGACTTTTTTTAAAAAAAAATTTAAATTTTTGTCTCAAATTTAGACAATTGGATTGCCACAGGATAATCAGTGTTTATCAGTAGTGGATTTGAAGGGCCATGAGAAGATGACCCAAATCAATAAGAGATGGCCTATACTCTGACACACTGGTGGTCCAAAACAAGCAACCCTTGCTATACCCCCACTCATAATACAATATACACACTACCTCTACCATACACAGATCCAGACAAAGTCCACACGTACATGGACACAGAGATCGTCTCCCTGCCCTCGCAGTAGTTCAGATTTGCTTTTCAGATGTTCATAGTCAAGAATAACCTTTTTGTTATTGATTTAGTGTTCTACAGGCTATCCGTTGGAACATTAAAAGTACAAAACAACCCTAGACTATATCCTGACAATCATTAATACTGACACCTGTTGTACTAGCAAGGACACCTAATTGAGTTGCAGGATTTCAGCAAATTTGGTTCTAATTCACACATCTCTATCGGATCAGCGAGCCTATGTGCAAAAGGGCCACTGTATAGTTTGGACAGCCATTTTGTGAACTATTTGAGGGACAAAACTCGGGACTGTTGATTTCTTTCAATGCCCTTTTGAATCGCTTTTAGCATATATGTTTCAATGGGCTGAGCTGAGTAGTCCATAGCTTCAGATCTCGATGCCATGCAGGTCTTTTTGGTTATCATTTCCCAAACGGAGGTTTGACATTGAGGGCTACATAAGGTCCAAAGTAATGTCTGGCCACTAATTTACTTCTGGCTTCCAGCTGTGTCCCTGCCGCCTTCTGCCATGTCGAGGACGAAGCTAGTGGGTATCGGGCCGTTTCACCATCGCATGCATGATGGGCACCAAACTTGTCAATCCAACAATCCATTAATGTGAATGGTAAAAATATTTAAGTGACAATGTTTTTTGCGCAGCATTTAAGTTTATCAGAGTATACACTGCCACAGAAATACATTGAATAATAAAGCTGAAAATGAAAGTCTGCTGTTCTCGTCAGTATTATGTTACCCACAGAGGGGCTCATGAGGAATGAGCCTGTTTTTCTTTCGGTGCTGTTGTGGGGCATGGCTGGATGTGATGGCGATATGTGGTAGGGGTTGTATTTAACGCGTTGTCTGTCTGGAGGATCTCTCGCTACTCTTTGACCAGTTGGGAGTTTTTAGGGATCTTGGTCTTTTGCTTACTCAATCACTGCCCATCAAGTAGTTTCCTGGACGACGCATCGCTGCAATGGCACGGTAATCAGGTGTAAATGCAAGTGTGTTTGGGAGTGTGTACGAGATTGTGTGTCTCTCTGTCGGCGGGAGACTGGTGCCAAGCAGTTTTAACACAGGTCTGTAACAAAGGGATCACTTATGTGCTTTTCTTTTCCACCTTTTCCCTTCTCTTTAACAAGCACTTTCAACCTTCTCATGTCTCTGTCCAAGAAGACTTCATAGCTGTTTCCTGGAACAGGACATAGCTGTTTGTTTATTATCTATTTTGTTTTGTTGAATTTGCTTTAAAGAGAATTACATTGATGTAGAATTAAAGTAAAATACAATGGGCTATTTCCATCTATCATTTGCTAGCCGGAATAATTTCTAATGCAAAAGTTAATGATATGTAAACTGTATGGTGTAAAAAAATACATTAAAAAGGCATCTTGACACATTGCCAGGGTAGCTCAATCATGTTTAATGCGTGTACATTTTCAAAATTCAAGAAAACCTTTAGTTATTGTCTTGTATCGATGTATACTCATTGAATGCAAATTTGTGTAAATACACAACAGAAAACACAAACCCAAAAATCAAGGTAAAACTACTACTTCTGCTCTGAAATACTCATGCTCTTTGATGTGACAAATGAAGCTTTTTTTTGTTGATTTGTTTGAAAAAGAAGCGATTTTTAAACCCTGACAATTACTGGACTTCATAGATAGTTCACTGCACAGAAGTAAGAACAGGACATCTGTACCATAATAAGCAGCTGCAGACTCCAGAACGAGCTGAGGGCATGGTTAGCCGGCTCCACTGCCTGCTGTTTCAAACCAGACAAAGCTTATAGGCTTATTATTCATCTTAGGTATAGTTAAACAACACAAGGAACACTTGTAGCAAAACATTTGTCTGTTAGAAAGTATGGTAAGATACGCGTTGTTACTAAGCAATCATATGCAATTAGATATCAAAGTCCGTCTAGTCAAGAGGACCATACAAAGTTGATCCAAAAAGAAGACTGGTCATGTAGAAACAATGAATTTAGAATCCTGTTCAAAGTAAAGCTCAAGTGAAAAGCTCATGTGCATTGCTCTCTCGGAACACATTTTATTTAAACGGTACATGGGTTATTGAATGTTCGCAAGATTGACCGGCCATCGAAAAGCAAAAAACTACAGTATTGCATCTGGGACGATGAGATTTTGAGATTGGATTTCGAGTCTCCCTGCAACATAATTTCTCTCCCTACAACATCATTAGAAACACTTCTTTAAAAAATATAGACTTGGCTCTACCGGCCTATTATTCCCTTTTATCTATAAAAACTGGAACAACAATATTTACAACTTGATTTTAGTACTTATAAACAGTGTATCATAGATCCATAGGGTTTCCCTGCAAACGCTGCTCTGTTAAACAACCATTTCCATGAATACAGGTATCAGAAAGGACAGGATTGTCAAAGAAAATGTCCCCAGTGCAACAGTGTATGTGTTGGTAAATGGATCACGATTGCACTATATACAGGCGATGGGGTATGACTTGGTTTTCTGGTTGGTCGCCCCTCGATGGCGTAGCCATGTGCAGAGTGAACAGAGGCTCACGCAGCTCCTCTTCTAAGCCTCTCCTTATGTCACTCACACAGAAGACTGGTCCCATACCTGAAATACAGAGAGAGCCATAGAAGATCAACTCTACTCATGTGGGTCATTCCACCAATTAGGTTCCGTTTGAGTAGTGTAAACAAATCCAATTTTAACATTGTCATAAAGAGCACATTTTCAACTGAATAAAAATCAATATTTTTTTTATCTGTAAAAAAAAAAAATACTATTAAGTGCCTGTCAACAAAGCAGGTTTACAACTTAATCTATATCTGCCATGAATGGAAGCTTGTTGAGTGCAACAGTGAGGGGCAATAACCATTTGTTACATTTCTAGCCTATCTATGGGTAACAGGGTTGACGTTATGTTCGTCCCACTCAGTTTTCCACCCGAAAACACCAGGAAATGGCCAAAAACAGTAGAACCAACTCGTCTGCTTTTACACTATGATTTGACTATTAGATGTTCAATGTCTCTTTAAAAAAAAATATATAATAATGAATAGTTTCACCATATTAAAACGAGCGTTCAGTTCATGTAACAGGGTTGACCTTAAAATGAATCACTAATATAACATGATATAAATCATCTTCAGAATTGACTTCGTCAAATCAACAAAATAACTAGGGCTCTATGATGGTGAAAACGTGGAGAAATGTTGGGGTTAGGTGGGTTAAAATCTTCCTAGAAGTCAGTGTGTGCACAGATGGCCATGTTAAAATGCTGAGTTTTGGCACTTTAGCAAGTCTATATTCATATTTAAAAAATCTGATTTATTGAATTTTCCATGTCTATCTTAAAGGGCACTTCATTTAATATAACAAGCTTTTACAATTTATACATTTGTGCACAATATCTACTTAAAATATTAATGGGACGCAAAGGGCACTCATTTCGTGGAATGACCCATGTAGTAATGGACTGTAGTGTACCAAATTCACAATCAATCCTAACATTTTTGGCCAATTGATGTAATAGTGATGGAATTCCTAGTGTGGGTGTGTATGATTGTACCTTATTGACAGGGGTGAGCTGTGTGCGGCGGTCAGAGCCGGTGTGGAGACGTTGGTGGTCGTCAAACCTCCCAGGGGATCTCTCTCTGCGGCTGTCTAGTCTGGGGCCTGGGGACTTCTCTCTGTCCAGGGGGCGTGCCGGGGACTTGTCCCGCCGGAACTCGGTTCGGCCCTCACGGTAGCGGTGTGGTGTGCTGGGCTCACGGTGAAGCCCCTCATGGCTGCCAGGGCCTGAGGCCAGACGCTTGGAGATGTGCTCTGTGTATGTGGGTGGACCTCTCTTACTGGGGCTGCTGTAGAGATGAGCAGAAGACAAATAAATGTATGGAGACAAATAAGCTGCTGTTGTTTCAGCTCAAATTAGAGAAAAGTCAGGGATAAAATCATTACCATGCAGATTTGGGCTTTAATCGACAAAATAACAATGGCTGCGATACACTGAGCGAACAAAAAAAATAAGAACACCTCGCTAATATTGAGTTGCACCCATTTGCCCTCAGAACAGCCTCAATTCGTCAGGGCATGGACTCTACAAAGTGTCAAGCGTTCCACAGGGATGCTGGCCCATGTTCACTCCAATGCTTCCCACAGTTGTGTCAAGTTGGATGTCCTTTGTGTGGTGGACCATTCTTGATACACACGGGAAACTGTTGAGCGTGAAAAATCCAGCAGCATTGCAGTTCTTGACAAAAACTGGTACGCCAGGCACTTACTACCATACCCCATTCAAAGGCACTTCAGTCTTTTGTCTTGCCCTCTGAATGGCACACGTACACAATCCATGTCTCAAGGATTAAAAATACTTCTTTAACCTGTCTCCTCCCCTTCATCTACACTGATTGTAGTGGATTTAAGTGACATCAGTAAGGGATCATAGCTTTCACCATGTCAGTCTTTCATGGACAGAGCATGTGTTCTTAATGTTTTGTACACTCGGTGTATATTTGGCTTCCAAGCTTTGCTAACAGCAATGCAAACTCAGAACAGTAGGTGGCACTGAAGCCCCTTTCAACATTTAGCACAAGACTTGTGACGCAGTGTATCTAGTATTCTAGTTTCCTTTGTTTACTTGTATGTGCATCTACTACCGTTCACCATAGATTTAGTTAATGGTACAGTAGTTCCGGTCCATTAGCTAAAGGTTTGGGGTCTAGAACATGACAGAGAGCGCTCACCCGCGGCTGGAGCCGGTCCTCTGCAGCTCCCCAGACTCCCTGACCAAGTTGCCCTTGCAGCAGATAACCCGCAGCTTGTTCTGATAGGACGAGGCCAGGTAGATGGCCCCGGAGGAGATTGCTGGACCCAGGTAACGGGGGTTAGGGATGTCCAGATGGGCTAGAACTGGAGGGCTACACACAGGTACACAGACACAAGCCTCATTTATACCTGGTTCTAACATGCTTCCTTTGTCTTGATCTTATCCACATTGTGATTGTGCCCACGTTGTAGCTGTTGCATCTACACATGGTAGTAACATGTGTCTCTCTTGTGTCCACTGTGTCCAGATATGCTGTTCCCTCCCTGTATGCAAATCATTTGACAGATATTCTTTCAAAATAATATTTGTATTTATTTGACATGAAAATACATCCCCTCATGAATGGTCTACCATATTACCAGTTAGACAGATTTGGACAGCAATGATTAAAAAAATGATCAATTCAAAATGAGAGACTACAAGGACAAAACCCTTGATGCTGCAATGATAATGAAAATATTTCATAAACCAAGAGAGGAATTGCTAAAAACTCAACCAAAGAAGAAAAACAACGCAACTGTCTTTTGCACCAAGTACACCGAGTGTTTGGAGAAAATGAAAGCAATCCTGATAAAGAACTGGCATATTCTACAATCGCACACCTCTTCAAGGAACCCCTACTAGTGGTCTATAAGTGTGATCGCAATATTGGAGATCTGACCTGCCCCCTGAGCCCACTCAAACACTCTTGACACCCATTCCAAATGGGAACTACAAATGTGGCTCATGTGCACAGTGCAATAGCACTATAAAAACATCCTTCTTCAGACACCCACATGCAGGTTGAGAAATCCCTGTTAGGGGTATCTCATCACCTGTTCATGTGGGAAAGCCTACGTAGGACAAACGAAAAGACAATTAAAACAACGCATGGCTGAACACGTCAGCTCAATCAGGTGTAAGAACATTGACTATCCAGTAGCAGCTCACAATGTTGAAGCTAACCATCCCATCTCCTCCCTCAAATACACAGGAGTTGAGCATGTTGCTCTACAAAGGAGAGGTAACATCGAGATCCTACTACTATAAAAGGGAGGCTTACTGGATATATCCTATCTAAAAACATTGACCCCTAGTGGTCTGAATATTGACTTTGATCTCAGGCCCTTATGAACAATTCTCTCTTTTATGAACAAGTCTTATACATTGATATATTCTTTCTACAGCCTGTCAGCGTACACCCAATATGTTCCCTCTGTTGATGATGCTAATTATGCATTATGGTTGGACCAAAAGATCACATGTAACAAATGAAATGAAATAGGAAACTTAAATATGTGAAAGTGAATTAAATAATGTATGTTGAAGCTAATATTATGTACAATATTACATTGTTTCCATATGATAACAATAGCCTAATATATTAAATATTTTTTTAACAGTTTCACTCAATTCCTTCTAAGTGACTTAATCATTATGACACACCCCTCACCATTGTCATTGGTTGCACTAATTGCACTGTTTGTCTACATAACCTGGTTAAAGAGTTAATGACATTACCCTGAAAAAGGCACAGTGATGCTGAAAGGTTGGTGATTTTCCCAATAAATGACTGGGAGTTTATATATGGAGTGTGACACGTTTTTTTTTTATATAGCTTTAAGACGCATATTGATGCCATAAGGTAATGGTGTGACTTGTCAATGATTTTAGAGGACAAGATAATGATGGTTTAAATGATTTGACTGTCCAGGTCTGTCTACACTTGTAAGATATCCAAACACAATGTTTTTCTGACTACCTCCGGATGTGGTCAGAAAGATCACAATCCGATCACAATGTGTCTTAATCGTTTACATCTGTCTGAAAATGTGGGCACAATCAGAATGTTGACAAGATCAGGACAAAGGACGCATTGTTAGAACCAGGTATAAACAGGGCTATAAATGCAGGGTTAGGACCAAGGCCTAGATTCAATCAGCTAGAGCATTAATCAGCGTTAAACAGCGTTAGCCGAGATCTGCATAAAATATGTTTTTGCGGTGTTGGACGTGTAACTGCTGTATGACCTGGCAAATGCCGTAGGTGAGTGGCTTCTTGTGTGTCACAAAACACTCCTTTCATTATTATTATTCCTACTGCGTTAAGGCATCTCGGCTACGCGAAGCGAACCTATGTGCGCACATACTCCCTAAAGACCTTCGCTTGAAAAACGATAAACGGCAATATTACGGTTTGTCCCTTTTGAGCCATTGTAGCACCAACATAGCAAGAAACACTTCCTCTAAATAGTCAGAATTTAATTTAGATGTTTCTGCCAAGGAGGTCTTTGTCGCGCAATTTTAACTAAGATAACTAATGTTTGGTTCAGTATTTTTAAGTGAAAAAATGGGCTTGAAAACTTGTCTTCTCTTGACAACAAACACTTCATGTTTAGGAGTAGCACTGTTATGACAACAAACACTCCTACTCGGAGTGGTACTGTTGACCAATCACCGACGAAGGGGTGTAGACTTCGGCTACTAAAGTCTTTGCACGAACAGCTCCCCAAAGACCAAAATGAACAAAAACGTCACAAAATGTTGTCATAACGCAGAAACTGTTTAGCTTTTAAAAGTAAAAAATGACACTAGGAAGTATAGGCTCAATTGATTTTAGATATAAATGTCAAACCATTGTTAGGCTAATGTATGTTTTCATGTTCATTTGGATGGGGGGGATTTATAGCCATTTACATCAGTATTATTTGAGTGTCTGAACTTTTTAAGTTTACTGTATGCTTCCCAGTAGAAACAGTTTGCGCATATATCATGGAAACATTTTTGTACGTTTTTAGTTTTTTGGCAGGGTTTTTTCCTGGTATTCATGCAGCAAAAAAAAAATATTCAGTCAAAATTCGGTAGCCGAAGTCGATGCCCCTTCGTCAGTGATTGGTCAACAGTACTACTCCTAGTAGGAGTAGTAACATGATGTTTGTCATTCAACACGACGACTAGTTTTGTTGCACATGAGAAATACTGCACCAAACTGCTTAGCCAAGTGTAAAACTGTGATTAAAAACCTCCTTGGCAAAAACGTCAAAATGAATGACAGATTTCTTGATTTATCTTAGATTAATTCTGACTATTTTGAGGAAGTGTTCAAAACTCATTTTATTTGTCACATGCTTCATAAACAACTGGTGTAGACTAACAGTGAAATTATAACTTGGTACTTATGGGTCCTTTTCCAACAATGCAGAGTTAAAGATATTTTCAAATGAAAGCAGTAACACAAATAAATACACAGTGAATAACGTGTAAAAATACAGGGAGTACCAGTACAGAGTCAATGTGCAGGGATACGAGGTAATTGAGGTAGCGATGTACATATAGGTAGGGGTAAAGTGACTAGGCAACAAGATGGAAAATTGACAGTAGCAGCAGTGTGTGTGTGTGTGTGTGTGTGTGTGTGTGTGTATTTGAGGTCTAAATACAGTATGTGTCCGTGTGTGGGTCCAGTGTGTTTGCATAGGGTCAGTGCAAAAAACGTTCAATGCAGGTAGTCAAGAGTAGTAATTTGATTAGCTATTAGCAGTCATATGGCTTGGGGGTAGAAGCGGTTCAGGGTCCTGTGGGACGTTCTCACCACCCTCTGTTGCGCCTTGCAGTCGGGTTTCTTTCAGTTACTGTACCAAGCGGTGATGCAGCTAGTCAATATGCTCTCAATGATGCAGATGTAGAACTTTAAGGATTTGAGGGCCCATGTCAAATCTTTTCAGCATCCTGAGGGGAAAGTGGTGGTGCCAGTCTTCACTACTGTGTGGTTGTGTGTGTGGACCATGTTAATTTCTTAGTGATGTGGACACCGAGGAACTTGACGCTCTCGACCCGCTCCACTAAAGCCCAATCGATGTGAATGAGGTCATAATCACCCCTCCGTTTCCTGTAGTCCACAATCAGCTCCTTTGTCTTGCTGACATTGAGGGAGAGGTTGTTGTCTTGGCTGCCAGGTCTCTGACCACCTCCCTATAGACTGCCTCATTGTCAGTGTTCTGGCTATGAGGTTGCTACAGGGGCTCAAGAGGGACAAACAACAGTAATATTGCAGAATTTTCTCTCTCTTTTTTTGAAATGAAGGTCATTAGGGAGTATGAGCGCAAAGACGGCTGCTTCGGCTGCATGAACTTCTAACTCGGCTGCATGGGGGTTTGTCAGATTATAGTCGGGTGTGGTTTTGTTTCATCCAATGGCAGTGTCCACGATAAGATAAAGATGCTAACATGGGACGAATGTCATTAAAACATTGTTTGTTTGGTTGACAAGATGAACTCTGCTCATTAGTCAGTCATGCGCGGCGGACCCTCAAGACTTCTGCAAATTTCATCTTTTGTCGCCTCGAGCTGCAAGCCAACTGCTTGTGTTTTTAAGGACGCTACCCTACTACCATTGAAGTCTGAGACCTTTGCCGCTTACGGCGGCTCGTGTGTAAGAGCCCTTGACCTGCAGTCAATTGACCAACTTACCCTCTACTGTCCTCATGGGTCAACTGTTCTTAATATTTTTTGTTATTTCAGAATTAAGTATCACTTATACAGTGCATTCGGAAAGTATTCAGACCCCTTGACTTTTTCCACAGTTTGTTACAGCCTTTTTCTCAAATTGATTGATGAAAAAAATAAATATGTAATCTACACACAATACCCCATACTGACAAAGCGAAAACAGGCTTTAAGAAAATGTTGCACAAAAAATAATAAAATACCTTATTTACATAAGTATTCAGAGCCTTTTCTATGATACTCTAATTGAGCTCAGGTGTATCCTGTTTCCATTGATCATCCTTGAGATGTTTCTACAACTTTATTGGAGTCCACATGTGGTAAATTCAATTGCTTAGACATGATTTGGTAAGGCAAACACCTGTGTGTCTATATAAGGTCCCACAGTTGACAGTGCATGTCAGAGCAAAAACCAAGCCATGAGGTTGAAGGAATTGTCCATAGAGCTCCGAGACAGGTTTGTGTCGAGGCACAGATCTAGGGAAGGGTACCAAAACATGTCTCCAGCAGTACAGAGAGATCTTTGATGAAAACCTGCTCAGGACCTCAGACTGGGCCGAAGGTTCCCCTTCCAACAGGACAATGACCCTAAAGCACACAGCCAAGACAAAGCAGGAATGATTTCGGTACAATGTCCTTGTGTGGCCCAGCCAGAGCCTGGATTTGAACCCAATCAAACATCTCTGGAGTGACCTGAAAATAACTATGCAGCGACGCTCCCTATCCAACCTGACAAAGCTTGAGAGGATCTGCAGAGAAGAATGGGAGAAACTCTCCAAATACAGGTTTGCCAAGCATGTAGCATCATACCCAAGAAGACTCAAGGCTGTAATAACTGCCAAAGGTGCTTCAAGGTATTGAGTAAAGTGTCTGAATACTTATGTTTTTGTGGTTTTTTTTTAACCTGTTTTTGCTTTGTCATTATGGAGTATGGTGTGTAGCTTGATGAGGGGGGGAAAACATTTTAATCCATTTTAGAATAAGGCTCTAACGTAACAAAATGTGGAAAGGGTCTGAATACATTCCGAATGAACTGTGTGTATTAAAGTAGTAAAAGTGAAGTATTTGGTTCCATAGTCATAGAACACAATGACTACATCAAGCTTGTGACTCATTTGTTGGCTGCATTTGCTGTTTGCTTGGGTTGTGTTTCAGATTATTTTGTGCCCAATAAACATTAGTGTTAAATAATGTATTATGTCATTTTGGGGTAACATTTATTGTAAATAAGAATAGAACACTTCTACATTAATGTGAATGCTACAATGATTACGGAATCGTGAATAATAATAACAAATATCATACACCCCCAAAAATGTTAACCTCCCTTGTTATTGTAGTAGTGAGAGGTTAGCATGTCTTGGGGGTATGATATTTGTGCGTCTAACTTTCTCACTCATCATTATTCACAATTCATTCAGGATTATCCGTAATCATGGTAGCATCCACATGAATGTATAAGTGTTGAGAAACATATTCTATTCTTATTTCCAATAAAAATGCCTCCAAAATGACACAACCCATCTGTGTGAGGTGTTTACTTTCATTGCAAAGTAGATTTAACAAGAAGAGCTGTATGACCCTGATTTAGCCCACTGCAGTCAAAGGTTAAAAGGTTAACGCAAGCCGCTTGTGGATTTGACAGCTCCAGTTCCACCTCTGACACTGCCAAAACAACCGATGCGGATGTCAATCTGATTTCATCTAGCCCCAAGTCTGGAGCAACAATACCCATCAGTCAATTCTGAGAGTTGAGAGGAATTAATAACATCATGCTAAAATCAATCATGTCTGCCATTTAGCACAATGGATGAATAGAAAATGAAAATCAGACATGGGGGGGGGCGTTATTGGAGATCACTTCTCTATTATTGTGTGTGTTATTCTCAATTTGTGGCATTGATTGTGGTCGCATAGGCCTACTCGGACAAATACTGAAGCGTTTGTCATGTGCAAGTTCTTATTGTGTGAGTTTGTGTTTCGGTCGTTTTTTCTTTACCCAAGAGCAGCATGTCCCTGAACCTCGATCACATCCAAGGAGTTAAAGTATGTCACAAACAGGTAGGGCTCTCTGTAAGCTGTTCAAGACAGATAAGGAAAGGGTTACGTTACAAAAGTCACGAAATACGCTACTGGTACTCAGATTCACATTTCTAGCAATGTTCCACAACGCATACCACTTTGTTAGAACTGTACTATGTGAAGATACTAATACTGTATACTATACACACCAAAGGCCAGGGGCAGACGACTCCATTTGATTTCTTCAGTGCGGCTCCTTCGTCCGTATGCGTCCACAAACACTCCAAACTCTGTGACAGAACAATAGTCCTTAACTACTGTGTCGATGAATGTACCTTGGAATGTTTTACAATCATTCTGTGGTTGTGTGGGGGCAATACAACACAATGTTATGTGATATGTACAGTAAAACAGGTAATACAATATCACCACGGTAAGATGAATTTATTGCAATTGCAAATGTCAAGACAGATCTCACCATGGAAGCAGAGCAGGTACTCCTCCTTCTGCAGAGTGCTGGTGACCTGCATTATGGAGATGGGGAAGCTATGGGAGGAGGAAGCAAACACCGCCGAGGCCAACGACATGTCCTTCTTATCCAGGAACTCTACAGGGGCGACACAGTGTATAACACGCTCTCTGTCACAGATAGGGTGGTAGGTAACCTAGTGGTTAAGAGCGTTGGGCCTGTAACTGAAAGGTCACTGGTTCTAACCCCGAGCCGAATAGGTGAACAATCTGTTGATGTGCCCTTGAGCAAGGCACTTAACCCTATGCGTTTAGGGTTGCATGAGCGTTCATGCAAGTTGTTCTGGATAAGCGCATATGCGGAATGACTAAAATGTAAATATAGAATCAGCATTAGAATAACCATGGAAAGGATTTAGTGGCATCAACCTTTTTAACACGTGAATAGTGGAGTGGCTTATTTACATGTAGCATTTTTGGATTGGTCACAGTTCATTTTCTGGTACTCATGAGTTCCAGTGGGTTTACTGAGAGGAACGACCAACAACGAAAGCCACTAACCCTCCAGGACATACTGCTTCATCTCAATCTCATAGAATTTGTTGGTGCCGATGATGATGCTGTAGCTGGTCAGGTGGATGCAGCTGCAGGGCTCCAGAGTCTCTATCTCCTGATGGAGGGGTGGTGGAAGGAGGTTGTTAGAGAACTAGCGAGGGAAAACAGCTGCTGGACTGATAGGAGGAACAGACATTTCTTCAGTTGCTGTTCAATATAAATGAGGTGCATGTCTAGTCACTGTGAGCTGTCTTGTGGGTCAATTTAATTTCCTCTGTAACCAGAAAGTGATGTGTTTATCGTTCCATCTGATCATTTGTTTCAACTTTCAGGTGATACTCACCTTGCGAATGCAGAACTTGTTGAGATTGTCATTGTAACGCAGAATTGTAATCTTGTTAGGCATTGCTGCACAGATACAAGGCCCATTATCTATCTGTAGACAGACACATCCACAAAGTCATTGACAGTTATGATAAGGGATAAGCATTTCTTTGGTCAAAGGATGACCAATTGAATCAATGCCCGCAACCCCTAAGAAACCACTAGACTTACTCTGCCTGCAGAGAAGAGGTGGCAGCCCTTGACCGTCTCAAAGATAAATGGTTCCAGTTCAGACTGGGCAGGCAGGTGGGACTGGGCCAGAGACTGCTTCACCTTTTTAATCTCCACCAGACACAGCGCCCTCTCATCCCCTACAGGCCAAACACAGACATTACCCCTCCCTTCAATTCAGTCGGACTGACAAATAAATGAGACAGTCGACGATGTACTGTATATATGTGCTGTTATCACTGATTGAGTCAAGTCGGCTTTCATACCAACAATCATCAGCAGCTTCTCATGCTCCTTCATGATGTGGATCTGGAAGACGGAGCCCAGGCCAGGGATGTGGGTCAGGGAGTTTTTGATTACATTCAGGGCGTACAGACCCTCCTCAGAGCCCACTAACACTATCTGTGAGAGGGGAAAGAGCACACATCACTGGTAGTGTACAGTACACTGTGGGACTACATGAAGTGCATATGTTATCAACACACGTAAAAGTGGTAAGGCGGAAGAGAAAAACTATCAACCCATACACTCAAAAGTCTAGTTTACTCTTCATTATATTACCTGGTCTGTGAGGGGGAGAGTACAGTTGATGTCAAGCCTGTCATCTCCCTCCAGCTTCAGCAAAGAGTTCCCAAGCAGTTTCTGGTGGACGGGAGACAGAAACACAGGAGTCAGGAGGCTCACAGGTTCAGTGTGGTGGGAGAGGCACAGTCGGGAAGCTGTCAGGCTTGGTATAGGAACAGAAAGTGGGTTTATATTAAGGTAGTTGGGTGGGTGCAGAAACAGGGTAATCAGGCAGAGTGAACGGGGGGGGGGGGGGGGTAGAGAGACTCCACAAAAGGGGTGTCAAACTCATTCCACGGAGGGCTGAGTTTCTGTGGCTTTTTGTTTTTTCCAATCTACTAAGGACCTAGACAACCAGGTGAGGGGAGTTGGAGTTCCTTACTAATTAGCGACCTTAATTCATCAACCAAGGACAAGGATGGAGCGAAAACCCACGGACATCCGGCCCTCCGTGAAATGAGTTAGACACGGGCTCTACGTGGTAAGAAGTGAAAGCTGACAGTACTACCAAACAGACCACTTGTCCTGGCTACAGGAAGGCCTATTGTGTGCATAGGGCTGGTTATATCACTGTAATAGGCTCTGTGATGAGTATGTTCACTCATCATGAAAGTTGAACACCTCGCAAAACATGACATTTGAGTAAAGAAATATACAGCTAAAAATGCTATCCAAGGATCTGATCACAATACATCAAATCAAAGATATTGAACAAAAGATAGTTGCCAGGTGCTACAACAGTCAGACAATCACTCACAGTCAACACAACTTCGATAAGACAATAGAGGAAAGGATGGTGGGGACAACCAGCGTGTGGTCACAGCGTGAGGTGAACAGCAGGAAGATGACCACGCGCTCAAGACAAACATGCACAGCATTATTCTGTTTTGTCATTGTAAATGTTGTACTGTAATCGTAAATGTATTATCATTGTAATTGCGTGTATAAAGTGCCTGTGTGTCTGGTATCAACAGGAAAGCAGACAAAAGTAGCCTCGTTAGACTCTTTACCTGGACCAGAGGAGACAGAACCATCTGTGTTTTGGACACAGCAGCCTATGGCAAGTGAAACCCCATGGAGCAGGCAGAATAGAGCAAATCAACAAAACATGCCCACATACAGGGACATACAGTATGACATGATGAAAAAGCAACAAACAGGAATGAGAGAGAGAGAGAGAGAGAGAAAGTGAGAGAGAGAGAAGAAGAGGGACAATTAACGCCACATATAAGAGACATCATGGATTATTTATAAAACTTTACTACTGCAGTAAATTATTAAAAAACAAAACAATTCACAATTATTTATACAGATTTAATGGATGGATGCATTATACTCAGGGTCCTATCAAGCATACAAGTATGCTGTAGCGAAGAAGAAATCTGATGGTAAATGTAAAGTATAACCCTCATACAGTAAAAATACTGTTTTAACCTTTGATGAGTCAGACCTCAGGCATCCAAACAGAGAAACTACCTTAAAAGACAATAGCCAGGGAATCAGGTCTATATTTCCACCTGGTATTATTGACAGATATATAGTGTAGGTGAAAGCTGAATGAGGACCGACACTTTCCACCATTTACCAAACTCTTATAGTAAACGATGAGTTCTCTCTTGTTCCTGAGTGAGCCCTGTCATTAACTGTTGAGAGTTGAGCACAACCAGGATGTGGACATGAAGTTAGGGTTAGGGTTGAACTGGGATGTAGACATGAAGCTAGGGTTAGAGTTGAACTGGGATGTGGACATGAAGTTAGGGTTAGAGTTGAACTGGGATGTGGACATGAAGCTAGGGTTAGGGTTTATGTTGTGGCTGTGGTTGAGGATAGGGTTAGGGTTGAACTGGGATGTGGACATGAAGTTAGGGTTAGAGTTGAACTGGGATGTGAACATGAAGTTAGGGTTAGAGTTGAACTGGGATGTAGACATGAAGCTAGGGTTAGAGTTTAACTGGGATGTAGACATGAAGCTAGGGTTAGAGTTGAACTGGGATGTAGACATGAAGTTAGGGTTAGGGTTGAACTAGGATGTGGACATGAAGTTAGGGTTAGAGTTGAACTGGGATGTAGACATGAAGTTAGGGTTAGGGTTGAACTGGGATGTGGACATGAAGTTAGGGTTAGGGTTGAACTGGGATGTAGACATGAAGTTAGGGTTATTGTTAGTGTTAAGGTTAGGGCTAGGCAGTGGGGTAAAGTACTTAAGTAAAACTACTTTAAAGTACTACTTAATTGTACTGAATAAAAATATAAACACAACATGTAAAGTGTTGGTTCCATGTTTCATGAGCTGAAGTAAAAGATCCCAGAAATGTTCCATATGCACAGTAAGCATATTTCTCTCAAATTTAGTTCACAAATTTTCCTCCCTGTTAGTTAGCATTTCCCCTTTGTCAAGATTATCCATCCACCTGACAGGTGTGGCATATCAAGAAGCTGATTAAACAGCATGATCATCACACAGGTGCACCTTGTGCTGCGGACAATAATAGGTCACTCCAAAATGTGCAGTTTTGTCACACAACACAATGTCACAGATGTATCAAGTTTTGTGGGGAAATGCCGTTGCCATGCTGACTGCAGGAATGTCCACCAGAGCTTTCTCTACCATAAGCCGCCTCCAACGTCATTTTAGAGAATTTGGCAGATTGTCCAACCGGCCTCACAACCGCAGACTACGTGTATGGCATATTTGGGCTAGCAGTTTGCTGATGTCAACGTTGTGAACAGAGTGCCCCAGGGTGGCGGTGGGGTTATGTTATGGGCAGGAATAAGCTACAGACAACGAACACAATTTAACTTTATCGATGGTAATTTAAACGCACAGAGATACCATGACAAGATCCTGAGGCACATTGTCGTTGTCATTCATCCGATAGCATCACTTCATGTTTCAGCATGATAATGCACGGACCCATGTCGCAAGGATCTGTACACAATTCCTGGAAACTGAAAATGTCATGGCCTGTATACTCACCAGACATATCACCAATTGAACATGTTTTGGATGCTCTGGATTGACGTGTATGACAGCATGTTCCAGTTCCTGCCAATATCCAGCAACTTCGCACAGCCATTGAAGAGGAGTGGGACAACATTCCACAGGCCACAATCAACAGCCTGATCAACTCTATGCGAAGGAGATGTGCCACGCTGAGTGAGGCAAATGGTGGTCACACATGTTTTCTGATCCACTCCCCAACCTTTAAGGTATCTGTGACCATCAGGTGCATATCTGTATTCCCAGTCATGTGAAATCCATAGACTAGGGCCTAATGAACTTATTTCAATTGGCTGATTTCCTTATACTGCATGAATTGTAACTCAGTGACAACTTTGGAATTGTTGAATGTTGCATTTATATTTTTGTTCGGTACAGTTTTTGGGGGTATCTGTACTCTACTGTACTATTTATAGTTTTGACAACTTTTACTTTTACTTCACTACATTCCTAAAGAAAATAACAAACTTTTTACTCCATACATTTTCGCTGACACCCAAAAGTACTTGTTACATTTTGAGTTCTTAGCAGGAGAGAAACATTTTCCAATTCAGGCACTTATCAAGACATCATCCCTGGTCATCCCTATTGCCTCTGATCTGGCAGACTCACTAAACACAAATGCTTCGTTTGTAGTGTTGGAGTGTGCCCTTGGCTATCCATAAATTAAAAAAAACAAGAAAATGGTGCCTTCTGGTTTGCTTAAACCAGTTAAATGTAACTAAATGTATTCGAAAAGTAATTATGTATCATAAGAGAGCCATAAAAAACAACTAGTAATGCTGCATATTCAATGAAAGGTTAAAATCTCACCTTTCTGGTAAAAATAGTTCTCAGTTGCTGAGGTGTAGTCACTTTTGAGGACACAAGCTCAGCACAGTACAAATATGATTAAAAAAAATAGGCAAATATTAAATATTTTATACAATGTATTAGTATTCAACAAAACTGTATGAATAAGGCTTGACATGACTTATCTGGTTTCTAAATATAGCATGATCAAATTATGAAAAGACTAACTACAAGACTTCACTTTCCTTATAACTGTACAATACATATTTGTATGTTTAGGGTTAGAGAAAATGTGCATATTTTCTAAAGTGAGACATTCGTTGTGAACAGAGCTCTAGCATGACTTCCTGAACTCATTAGGAACTCTCCTTTCATCTCATATTAATCTTGTCCATCTATGACAAACAGAAAGTGTTTTTTGTTTAAAATCTAATCATTATTTTGATTAATGGCTATAAATCGATCTACCGTAATGACATCCCTCTCTCCTGCTGCACTATGATGTAATGACTGCAGGCATGTGTTTTGTCAGTGGCTGTGATGTAGGGTTCAGCAAGGAGTTGATGGACAGTCGAAAGAGCGAATGAAATGGTTGTAGGGACATCCATCCCAGCTTCTAGTGTCGGTCAGAGGAGGTACCAAGAGGATTTATAAGGAATTTTAATTATTTATACTTCTACTTTTGATACTTAAGTATATTTTAGCAATAACGTTTACTTTTAATACTTAAGTATATTTAAAACCAAATACTTTTAGACACTTCTACAAGTAGAATTTTACTGGGTGATTTTTACTTGAGTCATTTTCTATCAAGGTATCTTTACTTTTACTCAAGTATGACAATTGGGTACTTATTCTACTACTGGGGCTAGGGTAAGGTTTAGGGTTAGGGTTAGGGTAAGGTTTAGGGTTAGGGTTAGGGTTAGGGTAAGGTTTAGGGTTGTATGTATGTGTGTCAGTAAGTAATTATACTAATTTAACTCCATAGTGGTGAGTACTGTGGTACTCACTGCATCTGCCTCAGCCTTCTCCCGAGATGCTCGCCCCCCTGCCACCACAGACTCCAGCACGGCCACCCAACGCTGCTTGTCTGGGAAACTGGGAGCCATGAAGTACAGAGTCTGTCCGGGCCAGCACGACGTGTGGGGGTGGGACTCCAGCTTCAGCACATACGGCACATCTACACACATCACAGCACAGTGAGGGAACGAGGGGAACAGTTCTTTCCTTCGCACAGATCATGATACTACTAAGAAGTCAATAAGTCGGACCCAAGTTTGTGGGTACCTGACTTTGCGGTGTTGGGCAGCTCAGACGCCCCGACAGCCCCGTGCACCATCACCTCTCCATCAGACAGACACAGCTCAAACTCATCCAGTGGCTTTACTGAGTCTGAACAACACAAACAATCAAAAATCAACATTCACTAAGAAATACACAGACTAAAAGGCACCAACTGGCAGCAATCAAGAACACTGTAAGCTAAATGAAATGAGAATGAATTGTTACCAAAAAAATGTAAATAGTTCAACCTATTTCATAATCATATGTACTGTAGGGACAGGAAATGGAGTGAGACCTTCTCTGGGCTCTGTTTCATAGATGGTCACCTTGGTCCCATCCAGCACCACATACTTCCTCTCCCAGCCCTGGCCACGCTTCCCATTCCTACAGAACAAACATGTCTGTCACTGGGCCAGCAGCATAGACTATCACAGAGATAGTCAATGCCTAGAACAGATGAGGATAATACTGTAGCCTACAACTATACTTTAGTATGAAATAAACATCTCAGATCAAATCAAATACAGTGAGAGGGATTAGCAATCAGTCTAAATGCAGTCAACTTGAAGGGTAAGCAGACAGTCCGTGTTGATCTATAGCATAGTCCTATTAGTCAAATTTGTTTCACAGTAGTAGTGGGCATGAAGTCCACACACCAAAATGAACAGACCCACCTGGGCTGCTTCATCCACCCCTCCAGGCGAACATGTCCGCTGGCCTCTTTCAGCTGCAAGCCAGGGGAGCTGCCCTTGTCCCGGCACAGCGCCTCAGCCATGTGCAGGGCACAGTCCCCAGGCAGGCCGCACGTGGCAGGAAGGCAGGGGGAGCATTTTGGATGGCACAAAGCATGACATTCTGAAGGAGAGAAGAAAACTGTTCAAACTAGGAATGCCAGAATCACAGTACTGTATGAGCCACCCTTCTGAAAAAGCCTTGCTCAACAGAAATGTGCCTGATCATTGTGATGGGGAGAGGATGGTTGAAACGTAACATACCGACACAGGTGGCTGCCTGGCGACCAAAGTGCACGGTATCCAGGCACACAGTACACTTGGCAGCCCTCATGTTGAGTCCCACGGTGAAGCGGTGAGGGGTGTTGTGGTGAACGCTCTCCCTCTGCCTCCCCCTCTCCCTGTCCCTCTGACTGTCCTTCATGCGATGGCCATACTCTGAACACAGCCAGGAAAGACAGTGAGGAGGGACGGTCTCTATAGCAACCACAATTATCGTTGTTTTTTTTTTTAACAAGGGAAAAATCCAGTGCACCGTGTCATGACAGTTGTGCAAGTGAGGCAACGGAAAGGAAGCATCACCAACATAATGTGAAAACGTTAAAGAGGATCTGAAATGAAAAGGTAAATCATATTGATCCCAACATTCACCATTGATCAGACCTGTGATCAGTTCATAACTGGAACTTAACACATGCATCCAGGAATCTTCTCATTGAGGGAACAGGATGAATATGTTCCAACCAGTGGAGGCTGTTGAGGGGAGGACAGCTCATAAGAATGGCTGGAGCGGCGTGAATGGAATGGCATTAACCACATAGAAACCAAGTGTTTGATATATTTGAAAACATTCCACTGATTCCGCTCCAGCCATTACCACGAGCCCGTCCTCCCCAATTAAGGTGCCACCAACCTCCTGTGGTTTCTACATTGCGGAATAAGGTGAAAAGCTGAAAAGAAAACCCCCCTCTGTAAGGTGTGCAGGTCTGGGTTGCAGTGGTTCAAGGTGCAGGGCAGATAGCTGCCTGAGAGTCAATGGATTGGAGTGTAGGCAAACAGAAGTAAAGGCAATTGCTTCAGATTTCCAAAGCTGTG
>NC_048575.1:51898872-51901372 GCF_013265735.2 Oncorhynchus mykiss
AGAGACGGAGAGATGAAGCTACTGAACGCCTACACACCCCCTCCCACAGGGGCAGAGCACAGCGTCACACAGCCTCCTATTCCTCTCTCTGCTCACTGAGCTAGCGCTTCATAACAAAAGAACAGTCCAGTATCTTCTGCCTGATTTATACTCCACTTAATCACAGTAGCTGCTGAAGTGTGTTTGTCACCTGTAATTGATTGTTGAGGACCGAGGAGAGTTATGTGTTTTGGGGCATATATGAGAGAGAGGGAGATTATTTCACTTTCTTTGGCAATGTAAACATGTGTTTCCCATGCCAATAAAGCCTGTGGAATTGAATTGAATTGAGAACATGAGAAACTAGACTCTCCATGAACACATTCTAGTAACATTCGAGTGTTGTACACTGAGCAGGATGGGTGTGAGCGTGAGTCACACCTGTTTCTGGTTGTTGAGGTGCATCTCACGGTCAGCCACCTCGCGGCGGAGGCGGTCCACGTCCTGGCCCAGCTGCAGGCGCTCCTCCGTCTCGTCTGTGGCCTCGTCCAGCTGCTTGGACAGATAGAAGTTCTGTCTGTTCAGCTCAGAGTTCTCCTGGGTCAACTGGGTCAGCTGCTCCTCCAGGTCTGTGATCACCTGAGGGAGGGATGGAGAAGAATTACACTAGGTTCATTACCAGCATCTCAACACAACAGTATATGTTTTCAATGTATACTACGATGTAGTGATGTGGTGGTGGACCTGTTCATCATGTAGTGAAATAGAAGGACCAATCAATGGGAAGGGGGGAGGAGGGCATTAAGACTCATCATTTAAATGAACGGTGATGAACGTTGACGGACAAGAGTGAAAAGTCCTCACCAGCGCGTATGGATTTCATCGAAACCCGCACAGCGCTTCGTTGGATTACCGAACACTTGAGACGATCACCGTGAGTTTCCTTCAGTGAATGCTGCGTACATTACAGCCCGCTAAGGCAACCATTTTGCAATTAGAGATACATATCCATGGAAACATGACTATCTTAGACAGCCTTCATGTCACTCTCCAGGGCTGAGCAGGGAACTGCATCATCTATTCATCTGCACCATTATGTCCTCTTAATCAGCCAGCATACTAGTGCATACCCTATGCAAATGAAGGTTAGAGGTTTCTGAAGCTGAGTTAGATGTTATTCCTCTCTCTGGGGAGCCGGCTGCTCTGTACCGTGCAGGACGACAGGGCAGAGGAGTGAACAAACATCAGTCATCTCTCTCTAGCAGGCCCTAGGGGCTGAGGACTGGCAGAAATGTCAAAATGCTCAGAAGAGATGGGAGGTCAACAACGGGACTGATAAGCCGGGATCTGTTCATCAGCAATGTACTCTCTCCATCCTACTGGGTGCTCATGATAACACACACACACACACTCCAGGACAAGCCATGTTTGAAGCTCTGTAGTTTCCTTAAAGGACACACAGAAACACAGGACAGTCTAGTAGCAGAACCCGGGTTAGATTAACACTGGTGCTAGCATCCAGGTGTTTGTGATTTATTACAGTGGGTTTGGTTAGAATTCACTACCCTCTGAAGATGTGTAAACAAAGCCTAGCCAATTCCCAACAACAGCCAAAGGACCCAGACCTTCACCTCCAGGCATGTTACATAACACTTGTCATCAATACATAACAGTATCTATTATTGATACACTACTACCTCATGTCAATGCAACCTTGCCCGTGTTTCATTTCTGCTGTTTTTGAATGGTGCAGGGCTGCAAGAAGCACTGTGTTATCAATGATCTAAACAGAACAAACAGAATACACAGAAATAGACATGGGGGGGGCCAGGCGTAACAATCTCAATTTTGTTTCCGAACTTGGGAATGATTGCCTGAATATCGGCCAGCCGAATCTAGGAAGAATACTCTTTCTCAACAGCTTGCGAGTGGGAGGATCACAAAAGTAGGGCAAGGGGATAAAGAGAGACCATTATGTATTAACCACAGTGAGACCCAGCAGTGATTCAAACAATGTGACTTTGAAGGTTTTTAAATCCCTCACCACAACACAATAACCTCATCTTCCCAGGGTTAGTTTTCATGCGCTCGCTGACAAAGAGATATGAAAAGATATGGGTATATATTATTCATCACATCAACCTAAATACAAGACTTACTTCTATTCTTGGCAAAAAAGATATGGAGGAACCGCATAAAACAAATTTATATTTTTCTAAATAGTAGAAATAGCAGTGGGGATTGAAAACAGACGGATAACCTAATTGATGCTCTACTTTTTTCCTGGAAAAACAAAGGCCTCACTGAGCGTGATGGCTGGAAACACGGCCAATGGAAATCTGTAATAGCTGATCTTATCTGATTCAACTCAGTTAATGCCTTCGAATCCTGAAAGGAGTGAGAGAGAATAGAAGGAGAGAGAAAGAGAGGGTAAAGAGAGGTAGCAGAGAGAGAGAGAAAAGGTGATACAAAGGGGTGGCCTACCGCACAGCTGTCTCTGAGCGCATCATACTTGCGCTGG